>NC_054836.1:17426443-17729473 GCF_018345385.1 Vulpes lagopus | reverse complement strand
AGAATGAACATCAGCATGTTTGTGGGGGTTCCCCTTGTCTCTAATTCCACAGGGGTAATGCAATGGGCCTGGACAGATGTTAAACATGCAGCTGAGAAACACTGTGGGGGGACCAATCCGCTGTTTTTACAGCATACCTACTCCCTATCCTCAAGGGCGCTAACTACATAGATCCTGAGAAATACCCAGGCAAACTGTCAATCAAGACCCAGCAAAGTGTGTAGGGGCAGAAGAGGTGCAAGAGAACTGGGCTGTCCTGTCTGACAATTAGCCTTTCCTGTAATGTGTTTTGTTTGTTCTTTCATGTATCTCTCATGCTCTCTGTAAATTAATGCCTTGTCCAGGCGAGGCCTTTGTGCAAGATCTGGCTACAGAATGATATACAGCCTAATCTAGAGTATCTTCAAACCATAGTTTCAAAGACCAAGAACGATAAGCCCTCTTAAAGTTTGCCGGTCACTTAGTTTGTCAGCCACCTGTCAGTCCTAGGTGGAAGAGAGGGCTAAAGGAAACTTTTCTGGTCCATCTTTCTTTAAGACCTACGACTATTGCCAGTTCCTAAGATAAGGACAGTCACTTAATAGTCTAGAAAGAGCCACTTCTATTTTTCTAGAACAAAATCTCCTATTGCGGTGAAAGGGTGATGACAGACAAGGCAGTAACATACTTACTAAGGAGAAGGCCCAGGGATTATGTTGATGGTCCAAGGCTGAGATGATACAACTCAGTTCCAGTGCAGAGCACATGATAATTTTTTTCCTCTGGAGTTTTTATTTCAGCCTTAAAAAAACTCCCCAAATTGGTTATTTAGATTCCAAGATTTTACTCTTCAGAGATACACTAATTATAACTGTTTTAAAATTACAAGCAAACTTCAGTAAGTCTCAGGTTTTAATTCATGACAGGTAAACAACAATTATTTGAGGACTAAAAGAACAAAAATGAGATCAGCGGCTGCAATAAATAACATTTGAATAATTCAGCAGATGGACATTAGTGGTTAAGCTTCAGATCCACACAATGAAAAAGCATAAATACAATGACATGACTAAGTGGTTATCACTGGCAGACCCCACGAAACCTGAAGCTCAGATGCAAAGGGCTGTTTTGGTGACTCAGAAGGGACAGTATAATAAAATGGTGGTGTTTCTATTCATATGGCATCAAAACTTTTTCCTGTCTTAAGTGACTTCACAAGATACCTTGAAATTCTATCTTTTTCTGTGTGTTTCTACTGGGAATTTCAAGAAAAAATCATAACACTTTTCTCCTGAAAGCTAGACTGAGGAAAATAAAAGGAGCACTGAAGTCACAGTGTTTTAGAGCATTGTCATGCAGTGTTTTGGAGTTTATCTTTGGGGGATAAAATAGGAAGTGGGCTAGTGTAAAAAATATTAGGCACTAATCAATTACATATAAGAACCAAATTAATCCCATTATATCAGAGGGAATTTAATCTGAAGAAAATCAGCTTCCTGACTTGGTTAAAACAAAGTCTATAATGTAATGAGACAAAAGTGAAGTAGTTTAAGTAATAAATGTTTAATCAAAGAATTTTACATATTATTAACAGCATTCATTTGGCCAAACATCTACACGTTTGTAGAATCCTACTGTATATAAAGTGGGAATGTATCAAGTATAGACTATGAAAGTGCAAATAACAAGTCAAGGTTAGAGTAATTTTTTTTTTTTTACATTATAAAATTAACTTGTTTACAAAATAGGCTTTGCCAAACTTTATTTCTGAATTGTAAAGTCAATGACTGTGTTGTTTTTAAAATATGTACCAAGGAAATACAAATTGAATAATGATCATTTTTCATGCTCAGGAGATAACGGCACAGAAACAAAGGGTACTGCACAAGGTGCAAGGAGCCAGGACCCATCCCATACACTGTCTTCACACAAAGCACGCTTTCTCACCTTATTGCAGCTTTGCAAGACGCCTCAATGGGATACAAAGACTCTCTATTGAAAAATTACAACTTGGTCTAAAAACTGATTGATGTCAATATTTTTTAATCCAAAATAAACTTGTAAAAAAAATCCTTTAATGGACTGTTTCAGTTTAATTATACAGTAATACACTGTAGACAAAGTTAGGATTTTCCCCAACTAATTTAATGGGGATTAATAGGGATGTTTCTGATAAATTGGGGAAATAAAAGCTAATGTGGACCTTTGATATCCACGACATAGGAGCAATTCACAAAGTTTATTCTAAGGGAACCTGGGGGGAATGTTAAATACTCTAACAGAATGTCCTAGCCATATGAATTCAAAGGACAAGAATTTCAAAAGCAGGTTTTGGAGAAAAAAAATCAAAAACCGTAATCACAACTCACGTGGATATCAATATTAATATAACCTTTTGCCTAGCCCAGGACTTGCCTGTACACACTCAGTACTGAAATTTTGGTATCTGTAGATTTCTGATAAGAATCTGGCAAAACATTAAATGGAGTGTTGCATATCTATTTTATCTTATGCTAGTTTCAATAATATGTAAGTAAAACAGCCATTCCAACAGTTTACTCTAGTTTTAATTACACACTGTACCATTGTATCTTAATTACAACTAAGACCAGTATTTTCTTCACAGTAAGACACTGATAACTAGGAAGTTGATTTTTTCAACACTAAACAGTAATCACACAGCAAATGAGTATTGTGCAATAGAACAAACACATGTCAGCATTTGCTATTTAGGCAAACAAACTGATTGAACATTTAGTTGTTATATTTACTGTAAAGGCAAGGCCATGGGTGGTTTTATGGAGGTCTTTGCAATTTATAGCATAGTTACTTCAGAAGAGACACTGAAATTTGAATTACTCACTTATTTAACTGGCAACTATCCATTTAGTTAGGCAAAGGCACGGTAACATGTTGCGCAGGATGTTTTATTGAATTTTTTAATAATTGTGGGATTTACTATAACTCATGAAAACTCCACTTTTTTTTCTATTTTATAAAACACTTACCATTAAAAGTAATTGCACCCATTAGTAATTAGAATGCACTGTAAAATTGTGAAAACAAAGAACTATGATTGCACTTCCAATAAAGTGTCTCTTAAAATACAGCACCGCTGTTGCTAATCAACTGTATTTTAATATTAAAATAAACTGTTTTTAACAGCAGCATTAGGTTTAGTTAACTTAAGCTACAGGCTACATTTTATTTAAATGCAGTCTCCATGGCAACAAAACCCCATTAAATTCTGGAATATCACTGCTACCAAGTGGCACCTTTAACTCCAGAGAAGGCTGAGACTCCTCTGGAGCCCTCTAGGACACTGCACGCCTACACGCCTTGTTAGTCAGCGCATGAGTCAGTTTGGCACAAGTGGACTGTAATAGACATGACAAGGAATCTTTGATTCATGTAAATATGAAAACTCCACTGTGGTAGATGTAGCACTGAGGAGAAGCCGTGGATACTTCAATTCATACCGCTCAGACAGAAAGGAAGGAAGAAAGTGATGGAAGAGCATAGACAGAGGGATGAAATGGTATTAGCTCTGTCCAAAATAACTTCTTAAATGAAGAAAATGCTTTTCTTTAAAAGAGGAAAAACCACCCAAGGATTAGGGAGTAAGCCTTTAATTTAAACTTCGTTCAAGTATTGCCAACTTTAGGCTAAACAGAGGACTGCATTTTCTCAGAGTGTGGAATCTGGCCTACTTATTCCGTTTGTGTTTCTCTTACTCTTCTTTTTTTGTCAGCAAAAAGGGGAAAAGCTATCCCATTAAATATAAAAGAAATTCCCTGAAAGGTTAAAATCAGAAATGAAGCTACCATTCAAGGGAACTCCTTTGTATTTAATCCTAATGTCAGTGGTTTATAATCGAGTTGGAATTGAGTGGATCAAGTCTCTATAAAGCATACTCCACTAGAACACCATCTGTACCTGTGATTCATTTAGAGCCCAGAGGGGTGCAGTTCACACTAAATGTACTTGTTCAAGCCAGTCACTTGAGGTTTGAGGTGTCTGACTTGAAACATCTGAACCATCTCCTTTGTTGGCTGCCTCATTACCACTACTGCTAGCTGGAGATGCTGCCTCCCCAGCCAGGGTATTTTCTTCCAAAGGATTTTCTTCTTCTATTTGGGTTCCTCTACCTTCATTGACCACAGCATCTTCAAACACTGAATCTTCTTCCGGTGGCACCAGCTCCACATCCCTTGTCCCTTCTAACTCATCTTTGACACAGGGGAGCTGGGAATCTGCACTGGTTTCTGTAGCTGCTGGAGGAATCAGGGCAATACTCTGAGGGTTCATGTCATGAAACCAAGCCATGATATTGCCAAGAAGATTGTCATTGATGTTGGCATCCTGGCCAGCTGAGTCAGGGTCACTGGATGAGGGATAGAATTCACTTCTTCCCTCACTGAGAGGGTGTGAATTCAGAGTGTCAGTTGAAAATGGGTCACTTTCTGCTCCTAATCTCATGAGGCTGTCACCAAGTTCCAACAGCTCAGAGCTGCTCAATGCGGCCCGAGGACTATCTGTGTTCCTGGGGACCGAGTCTAGCCTGGAAGGTAAAGAGGTGCCTATTGCTCCTAAGGATGCCTCATTACTGAGGAAGTCTCTATTCTCCTCATCAATGGCCAGCCCGGATTCTTGCAGTGATAACTGTATTGCAAGAAGTATATTGGGATCATCTTCATCCAAGGAACTCAGAGCCTGGGGTGACAGAAAGTAAAAGAGCTTTAAAATTTTAAAAGGAAAAATGATTTAACTCAATGAGGTTTACCAACTATGCTTTTGCCAAAGATCATAAATATTATCTCTATTTATGCAGAATTATTATTTTATCCACTCAAATCTTACTTTATTTTCTCCTTGCTTATGATAAAAAGAAAAAAAAATTCCTCAAGAGAACTCTGAAATTTAGGAATCTTTGCTGGTACATCTTTGAAACAAAGATTTTAGAATGAAAAGGTTAAAAAGGAAAGCAATAAAAGTAAAAAAAACAGGAAGCTAGGGAAAACAAGGAAGGAACATCAACAAGGGCAATGAGGCTGCCCAGGAAGCCGACCTGAAGAGAGTCCTGGTTTTCAGAGCGACTGGCAGGGGTGTAGTCACGCAGGGACGAGCTGTGCAGTACGCTCATAGATGCGGAGCTCACTACTGAGGCACCAGGCCTGCGGCCACTGCCACCATCTGGGATGTCTGTTTTAAAGCAAGTGGAACCTGAGACAATTCAGTCATACAACATTTCACCCATCTTTTTATTTTTTAAATTGGCATGGTGCCAATTTCTCTTTCAGTGCTATTGAAAACCTGTGTTTACATAATCTTTCAGAGATTTCTCCTCCATATTTGTCTCATCAAAATATATTTAATACTGCGGTGCCTAGGTGGTTGAGTCAGTTAGGCGTCTGATTCTTGATCTCAGCTCAGGTCTTGATCTCAGGGTCATGAGTTCTGGAGCCTTACTGAGCTCCAAAAGGGGGCTCTAACTTGCTTGCCTTAATTTAAAAAAAAAAAAAAAGATATCTAATACCACTACTTCAAACACACGATTGTTCTTTTTTTTTTTTTTTTTTTTTAAAGGTTTATTTATTTGTTCATGATAGACATAGAGAGAGAGAGAGGCAGAGACATAGGCAGAGGGAGAAGCAGGCTCCATGCCGGGAGCCCGACGCGGGACTCCATCCCGGGACTCCAGGATTGCGCCCTGAGCCAAAGGCAGGTGCTAAACCACTGAGCCACCCAGGGATCCCCCACGATTGTTCTTTATGTTCTTGCTTGCACTAAATATGGTTCTATTCATAAATGCAAGTGCTACCGCCCATTCCTTCTATTTTCCTTAAGCAGTAACAAATAAAGGTATATTCATTTTCAGAGTTTTCAAAACTAAAGAATTTTGGAATTACAATAGCCTGAGGAACAAATATTTAGGCTCTTTGATCCCAATTTATTAAAGATGATCTGCTGACATAGTTTAAAGATTTTCCATTAACAGTTTAACATTTAAAAGTTGATAAAATAATTTATCTCTAATACCAGGAATTTTCTCTTTTAAAGAATGTCTAGAGAAGAATGGAGGCTAGGAGAAAAATATTCTATGAACATAGTAACAGTGATCAAGAGCTACACTTTGTTGAGTGCTCACTATGTGCTACTAGTGCTTAAGGGTTTTACACTCATTCTTTCACTTAATGTTCACAGAGAGCCCACAAAGTGGCTCTGTTACAAATGCTTCTTTGGAATGAGGAGACTGAAGCTTGAAGAGGTTATGTGAACTTGACTAAAGTTTCACACTGATCCACAGCAAAGATGGCGACACAAATCCAGGTATGGCTGACTCCACAGCCTATGTTCTTCATCTCTCTGGTTTCCTGTGTTCTGTGACATGTGAGGCATCTGCATATTGATAGTATCTACACTACAAACTATTTCACCAACATTTTTTTTAAAGATTTTATTTATTTATTAATGAGACACAGAGAGATAGAGAGGCAGAGACACCGGAAGAGGGAGAAGCAGGCTCCATGCAGAGAGCCCAGTGTGGGACCTGATCTCGGAACTCCAGGATCATGCCCTGAGCCGAAGGCAGACGCCCAACCGCTAAGCCACCCAGGCATCCCTATTTCACCAACATTTAGATTAGCCAGTTTTAAGAATAAGTTCAAGAGAAAGAAGAGACTATAATGTAACCAACTCCACAGCTTACCTAAAGTGCTTTCGCTCGGCTCATCAGGGTCTGGAGGATTACCAAGCAGACTGTGCACATCTCCTCGACGGCGCTGCTGTCTGTGCCTTCTCCGATACTGAAATTCAGCATATTCCTGCATAAACCAAAGGTTATAAAATACAGGAGAGCATGCAATTGTTTTTATGCAAATAAAACAAAGAATACACTTTTTTCCCCCAGGGAAAAATGTGTGATTTTATAGACATATTATAAAATCACTTGGCTTTAACAAAAGAAATTTCAGGTTTTGCCATGCCAAGGAAACAGATAAGGTAAAATGGAAAAAGAAAAATTTTAAACAGTCATTTCAGTTGCCTGGATAAAGAGCAAATACTTGCAAGCTCCAATGCTAGGTCATAACTGAGCCTTATTTCATGTGCCTGGGTCTTGTTACATACTGTTATAACTAATACCATAATGATTTTACTAATACAAGTTATGGTCTTTAGTAATATAAGTTAGGTTCTTGGAGGTTTTGTTTTTAAAAGTGACTGTGATATGTGCAGTGGAAAGAAAAAAAATGAAGAACATACACTGTTAGACTATTAGATCTTATATTCCTTGGGATAACTACATACCATACTCACAAGTTAAATGATTAAATTAAAAGAAAAATGTGATGTCAGCTTTAAAATACAATGTTACTTGGCTTCCTTCTTTTTTTTTTTTTTTTTTGGCTTCCTTCTTATATTAGCTAATATGTGGGGTTATCTATAACATGGGCAGGGGGATGTGTTTTCTATTTACTATATGGGAAGATCACAGATTAGGGCAGAGGCAGAACCTTTGGCTCTCTGCTATTATTTTGGTAGAAACATACTTTTCGGGGTTTTAGTGACAGAAGAGACCAGAAAAGAGGCCAGTTAGTGTGCATGACATCAGCATAAATAGGTTATTTTTGAGAGCCATTATAAAACCTTTGAGTAGTAAATGCTAAGATACTCAGGTTTATGATCATCCTGGTTTTCCTAGGATATTCAATACGCTTATATTGTGAAAGTACCACTCAATGAAGAGAGGTTTTACCTCACGAATAAAATTTTCACATCATACCATTCAAGTTAAATTTATTTAAACTCCATTTATGTGAACAAGCAGTGGTCTCTACTAAGAAGTGGGAGACATCCTACTAGGTTAGAAAACAAGAAAGATACTACAGGTTCTTGGAGATATTATTTAGGTTCTTTAAACTTTCCTGCTGAGCTGGGGTATGATTTCCTCTTTTTCTGGAGGCCCATGATCCCTAACTGGATGACTATTATGTATCATCATGGCTCACTGGACCACTAAGGACCGCCACATTTCTTAGACAAAGATGGAATGAAAAACTTTATTTCAGTTTAGTGTTTATTTACTTAAAGGTTTTAGTTTTTTAGAGAGAGAGAGCATGTGAGCAGGGGAGGGGCAGAGGAGAGGGAGAGAGAATCTCAAACTGACTGTGCTGAGCATAGAGCCTGATATGGGGCTTGATCTCATGACCCCAAGATCATGACCTGCGTGGAAACCAAGAGTCAGAGGCTTAACCAACTGAGTCACCCAGGTACCCCTCAAGGTTTATATTTAAGGAGAATTTGTTTACTTTGTAAACTTAATGATGGCACAAAAAAGTTATTCTGAATTAAATGAACTATTATTACTAACCATACAGTATACACATTCCCAACTTAAGAAAATTAAAATTTGGCTTAAAAACAACAATAAAAGAAACTTGATTTATTTATAATTATTCTGACAGAAAACTGAATGGCATTCTCTCACAATGCAATAGACTTAAAAAATTGATCCCATAAAATTAAACTTAGCTGAAAATTTCTAAGAATTCCTAGATTTTAAAAAAATATTTGAGAGAGAGAGAGAGAGAGAGAAAGCACGCACAAGCATGGTGGGGAAGGGCAATGGAAGAAGGAGAGAAAATCTTAAGCAGACTCCATGCTGAGTACAGAGCCACATGCGGGGTTTAATCCCATAACCCTGAGATGATGACCTGAGCTGACACCAAGAGTGGGACAGCCACCTGACTACACTACCCAGGTGCCCCAGAATTCCTATATTCTAAACAAAGCATATGAAAAAGGCTTGGGACACTCCAAATGATTCAAGTGTTAAGGTTACAGAGAAGATTGAGAAATTTTGAGATTTATTGGCGAAAAAGCTGCCAGAAGCATTTTGTTGAGCACCAAATTCATCAATAGCTTAAAGGGAAGCTTTAATTCTTCCAAATTTCCACGAAGTAGATAGTGCCACCCACATTTTATTTTATTTTATTTTATTTTTTTTTATTATTTATTTATGATAGTAACAGAGAGAGAGAGAGAGAGAGGCAGAGACACAGGCGGAGGGAGAAGCAGGCTCCATGCACCGGGAGCCTGATGTGGGATTCGATCCTGGGTCTCCAGGATCGCGCCCTGGGCCAAAGGCAAGCAGCAGCCACCCACATTTTAAAGAGAAATTTAAGGAAGAACATAGTCTAAAATCTAATAGTTATCAAGCTAGAGCTTGAATTCAGGATCCCTCAGACTTTAACACTATGCTCTTTCCTCTGGGCTCCACTGCCTTTAAAGTGGTACAAAATACTTATGATTGTCACTGAGCCATTCAATTTAATTAAAAAAAGAATAAGATGGAATTAACTTTCCTGAAAAAATATAAATTTAACCAGAAGTCTATTAGAATTTGGTAACATTTTTTTTTCAGAGTATATATGAAGGCACAGAGCTAATTTTTCAAGATATTATTTTGGCAGTTACTTGTTAGTCACAGGCATGCAGAATTTTAGTTTTACACTATATGGTAAATCTTTTTTTTTTTTTTTTAAAGATTTTATTTATTTATTCATGAGACACACACACACACACACACACACACACACACACACAGACAGAGGCAGAAACACAGGCAGAGGGAGAAGCAGGCTCCATGCAGGGAGCCTGATGTGGGACTTGATCTCCAGGATCACACCCTAAGCTGAAGGCAGGTGCTAAACCACCAAGCCACCCGGGCTGCCCCTATATGGTAAATCTTTAGACTTGCAATAAGGTTTACATAAAAGCTTGGTGTTTCAATGTACCAAAGACTTTAAAGAAAAGTAAAAATAATTAAATAATTCTTACAAAACTTATTAACACATAAAAAATAAATTTCAGAAGGAAAAATTACTTATACTTTCACAATTCTCAACTCTGGAGAACAAGAACTCGATAATTTATAAATATTCACATGTGAGGTGGCAAGCTTTCCTTTTTTTTTTTTACACAATGAATCTGTGTCAGTCACATTAGCAGGCCTTCAATGTTCAAGGACAAATATTTAGGATTCCTAAAGTTACTGTCAGAGCTAGAAGCTGCAAGATGATACACACATGACTATGAGTACACTGATAAAGGTTTTATTTTGGTTCAAATAAAGCTAAACTGTGTTTCTACCTTGAAGTACTGAAATCTTTAGTACTCTTTTTTTTTTTGATAATTGACGCTTGTTTATTCATTTTTTTTAGGTGGATATTTTCCATACTATCCTCAAAGCTGTAATTATAACAGAATAATAAGCATAGGATCAGGTAAAGAGAAGGTTCACAATTTGTTTTACAATAGAAATTTCACTAATACATTAAATTATTTTTGCAATTTAAGTGAATTTAAAATTTTCCTTATCAGAGCTCAAAGCATGGATTGTTTTCTCAAGTCAATATTTTCTTGGATATATATCTACCAATACAAAGGCCATAAGGTGATTGCAAGTATCCTCAGCAGTTGAAAACAGAAAGTATCTGATTTAAATAAGCCACAGTCATTTCTGGATAACTGATTTCATTCTCTTTTAGTTGTAGGTAAACCAATAGGCTAAACAATAAACAAAGGTTTCACTATTTGTCCTGCTCTCTTCTAAGAACTAAGTTAAAAGGTTATTATAATATAAACATCATATATATACTGTTTTAAAGAATAAGGAAGGAGAGATAGAAGTAGAGTGAACTGCTAAAACCATTTAAAATCAGACTCAACAGTGACAGTGGCAATTTAAATCTCAGAAAATAGCAATGTGATTAAGATTTTCACTCTATCTTATTTTTATTCGTAGTAATTGCTGTTTGCAATGTTGGTATTTTAGACTTTGTATTTTAAAATCTACCAGTAACAACAACCAAAAAATTCAGAAGAGGGTGAAAATCTTAAAGAGAAACATAGCAACTAAGCAAAGCATTTCTTTCTGCATAAATATTATCAATGTCAAGTTTCCACCTTAGAAACTGATTACAAATCAATTCAATCAGGTTGTTGATAACTTTAAAAAAACAGATTGCGCAGGTTTTTCATAGATTCAGACTGAACAATATTACCACAAAAAATTTCTGATACATAAAATTTGTATCTCTTAACCAATTTGAAAATATGTTCTAAAATATATCCTATAAGTTGCCTTAATTCTGACTGCTCAGTAATTAAAAATAAAAAGGGGGATGCATTTAATAATGTGATGATAGTCCAATACCACAAGTAGCTAAAGGTAGGCTCTGCTGAGGCATTTTTATTATATAATAAGAAAGAGAAAACACTGCTGACAATCTCAGTAGGATTTAGAATAGAAAAAGGGTAGAAATGCAAGCAGGATTTCTTGATGGAAAAATATAATTAAAAAACAAAACACCCCCTGCCCCCAGCAAAACAATTACCTCAGGTGATGCGAATCCTAAATATTCCCAATCCCATGTTCCACCAGCAAAGCTACAAAGAAATTAGACATACCATTTGATTTATTATCAGCATTACAAAGTACAATCAGACCCTCACCCATTGAACATTACTTTTAATTCCTTTGCTTAGACCTTGCTTAACCGAAGTAGATTAACTACTGAATACAATGAAAATGATACTTCAATCCTTTCAACTTCTAAATTGCTTTATGTTCATGTAAAATAGTGGAAAAATATAAATCATCACTATAACAGTATTTGATGATTCCTACTTTTATAAGTGTTTATGTAATAAAAAATAGGGTCAAAGAAATTCTAATGGCTATAATTATTATGAATAAGAAAATATGCTTCAATTTATAATGGTAGTAACAGTATAAGTATCTGAAATAAACAACCAAAGCTCAACTGTTCTTTAATGGATGAATATGAATCACTTAAATAACTTTATTAATATCACATTTCTAATTTCTTCATAACCTCTTACATAAAAATATAAATAAGACCCTAACAAGTTGGCAAGGCTTCCAAATTCAACATTCTAAGATATTTAGGACTATCATATCACTACATATTTGAAGTGATGCATTAGAATACTCTGAATTATGAGTTCACTGAAGTGTGAACTTTACCTGGCTTAATTTAGTCCAAGAAACTACACAATGACAAACAAAAAATAAGAGAAATAGAAATAGTACCAGGGGAAAAAAATCACCAAAAATAAATTAACATGATTTTATTAGCTCTCTTTTAGGTATAAATAACTTCCAGGAATATGAGCACCAGTTAGAGAGAAAATAAACCTGGTGGCATTTGTTTGGCTGGAGCTGGATGATTTCCACAGCATACATCCTTTTTACCTGCGCCTTGGAGCTTCTGGTGAGTCTGCAGGGGCAACTCCCCGAGCCACAGAAGCCAGGAATTCTTGTCTCTTCTGCTGTACGAGGCATGCTGCCTTGATGATCTTGTGGCGGGGTGTACGAAGGTAAGGCCTATTGACTTTTTGGGCAAGGTCTTCAGTGACCATTTCTAGGTCTGTCTATGGTAATAAGAGAGAGAGAAAAAAAGGATTATAGGCTGAATAAGTTAGTCAATAGCAAATTAATTATCTATTTGGTTTCTCAGTTAAATCTAACTCTTTTGAATTCCGAAATTAACCCAAATTATAAAATAACTTATTTAACATATACTTCTATTTTGTGCATTTCAGGAAAATAGTACTCATCTGAAAGTCATTTATAACAATGTAGTCGGTACAAAGACATAGTGAGTATGCTAGATCTCTATAGGGAATTTATAATTTGTCTATGTGAAAAAAACTGAGTAGATTTCAAGGCACTGTACATGCAAATACATGACGTAGTGAAAACTACATGGAAGTGGTGAAGGAATCTGAGGCAAGGCAAGATCTCTGTGATCTAGGCTTAGGTCTGAAAGGTTTCATGGAAAAAATTAATACTGAGCACCTTTTAAAGAAATGTGGGATATAGATTACTAGAGGGCAGTTCAAAGGAGTGGCATGAAAATTGTGGCAAGAGAAGAAAGTTTGGTGTATTAAAAAATAAAAAAGAATGTATAATGAAGTTGGTTAGCTATAGTGATCAGTTGGCTTTGGTGTTCTGTTTTTTTAAATATTCTAACTTTTTCACTTGTACTTTTAAAATAAACTGGAACACAGTAACTTTCCCATCTAGTATGTAATGTGTTTTGTTTCATCTTTGAAGATAAAGTTTCTAGTTACATAATCAGAAATAGGCTAGATTTCAACATCAGCCAGTTTAGGATAAATAAATAAATGTGGTAGGAAATGTTTGCATAGCTCAGAACTCACTCAGATTTACTGTGAATTTAATTATAAAAAAATTTCAGTTTATTAGTAGTAACTTTTCCTTTCTTTAAAAATCACTGTAAACATGAAAATAAAATTTTCTACTAGTCACACCCAAATAAGATAAAACATAGTTAAAGTGGTTGAAAAAGGACAAAATCTGTTTTTTTATAATAATTGCATTTAAATTTAATTTTAAAAAGATATCTTACTTGCATGAGTTCAAAAATTTCTTTCTTTGTGCTTTTAGGTTCTAAGAAAAATCCATATGGATAAGAACACTTGAGAATGCGTCGAGTTTTTAAGAGCACATGAACTGCATCTTCAATGAAAGTAGTATCTGGACAGCCTCCTTCAGCTATAAAGTAAATCAGGCAGAGTGAAAAAAAAAAACTTCTGCAAATATGCTGTCATAAATTAATTAAACAACTGAGTTTTCTCAAACAAACAAAAAAGGCTCTCTATTTAGAAACTGCTTGAAGTAACTGTATGGTAATACTTATTTGAACTAGACCAAAAACCTACACAAAACACTCATGTGTGGCCCGTAGGCATCTATAAATAAAGTATACACTGCAGTTGCCCAAGGGCACTGATGGCAATCATGAAGGAATGCATACACTGATTCTGCATTCTGTTCTCAACTTGTTTGTTAAACAAATCTAGCTTTAGATCATCTCTTCTTTATTATGTTTTTCAGGTATCTCTAGTGAAACTTTGTTGACTAAAAATTAAAACAAATGGGGGTGCCTGACTGGCTCAGTCAGAAAAGTATATGACTCTTGATCTTAAGGTCATAACTTTGAGCCCCATGCTGGGTATAAAGATTACAAAAAATAATAAACTTAAAAAAAAGAATTAAAATAAACACCCTGCTTAGCTGTCTGCTAAAAAACAAAACAAAACAAAAACACCTAATTATGATTATTGTTCTGTAAAAACAACATTTTAGAAAAAAGATACAACATTCTGGGGAACTGGATAACTAATGCTAGTAAATATAACAGGGAGAGAAAGAAAGGGAAGAAGACTGAGAAAAGGGGAGAAGAAACTACCTTAATATCTGAGACTTCCTTCTCCAAGTATCATTATAACATTCTAACTTTCTTCTTAACTACAAAAAAGGGAAACTAAGGAGTAGAATCTAGATTCATAAGTACTTTTGAAAATAAGATTATTCTCCAGGCTTGTGGAAAGAAATTACATGTGTATGTACACACACAAATGTATAGACCACCCCAAAATATCTACCCTAGCAGAGGGATCTGAGCTAAGTAGATGTAAAAAAAGAAAAAGAAAACAAAACAAACAGCACCCCCCCCATACATGTATGAGAAGTATGTGAAATTTTGTTTCTTCCTTTCTAATCCTTACAACATTTAATTCTTTTTCATCTCATTATGCTGTCTTGAACCTCCAAGAAAAGAAGCAGTAATTCACATTTACAGATATTTATTGAATGTTTATTATGTGTCAGGTACAGTTCTAAGCATTAGGGACAGCTCAGTGATGTAAGACAAAAATCCCTGTTGAAGAACTGTAGAACTTGTGAGGGTTTTTTCCTTTTAATTTTTACTATGGACAGTATGTTAAGAGTTTGATAATGGTGATATAATTATATCATTCCTAAAGTCTAAATACTGAAAATGAACAAGGAGACAAAGCTGCTACTGATACTTTTTCTCCTAATTTGTTTAATTCATGCTTCTTATCTTTTTTTTTTTAAAGATTTTATTTATTTATTCATGAGAGACACAGAGAGAGGGGCAGAAACATAGGCAGAGGGAGAAGCAGGCTCTCTGTGGGGAGTCAGATACAGGACTTGATCCCAGGACTCCGGGATCATGATCTGAGCCAAAGACAGATGCTCAACCACTGAGCCACTCAGGCATCCCTCATGCTTACTATCTTAATTAGGGAATTACCCTCATAAAAAGGGTCTTACTTTTACAAACTGGAGGAAATACAATTGCATATTTTGCCTGAAAACCTTTCATATATAAGCTATGATTCTTTTAAAAATGTGACTTTTAAAAAACAAACATCATAGAACCCATACTCTGGTCACTATAAGATACTGTATTTTAATGATGCAACCAATACTCAATCCATTTTAGGAATGTTCTTTCTGAATTTCCACTTTAGGATACATAAGTTAGCCCTATCTCATGTCTTTGCTTTTGGACTCTGATGTCTATTATTTACCAGTTAGATGATTTCTCCCAAGACTGTATTTGACTTTCATTCCACTAGGCACTCTGCTAAATTTTCTCAAGAATCTTTGGGAATTTAGTCACACTACAATTGGGTGGCATGTGAATCTTGCTCTTTTGACGGGATCAAGAATGCCTTTTAGGGTCCATCCACTGTTTCTGACATTGTAGAGCATCAGCAATGGCACACAGTAAGCAAAACCATGATAGGTGTTTATCTGCTAAAAGTACAGGCTGCATTAAGAGGAGCATATGAAGTAAGCTGGGTAGAAAATCTAATTACAGAGGCCTCAAATGCTAAGCTGCACTCTGGGCTTCAGAGAACTCCAAGCAGTACCAGAATGAGCTGGTGGAGATAATGTGCTCCTCGAAGGGTTTTAACCTCCTACCAATGAAGTGACTTAAGCATGTAAGGCTATTTTATGTTAATTATCACACATACCACTTATAACTTACTTTCTTTGAGAGCTCTACTCAATTGCTCCATCTTTTCTTTGGCTGTTTTAAGAAGGCGTTGTTCTAACTAAAGGAATAGAAATAAGTAATTTATATAATTTTATTTATTCAAAACAGTATACTTCAGAGCATTTGAAATGATTTGGGACATACCTGATAGCTATGCTCATGGTTTTTAAATCTTGTGTAATAGTGCATAAATCTGTCAAGTTCCTGAAATCGTTTGTGTTTTTTCTCAGCCTAGGAAACAAAAGTCCATAAATGACTTTTATAAATAAAATACTAGCTATTACAATTAGGGACATTTTGTCATTTAAAATTTTTATTAGTAATAGGAAGCTGTGTATACAATTTGGTTATTTTGAGAAAAAAAAAAAAACAATAGTACATTTTTAAGGCTACCACAACAAAGTCTTGGATTTGTATTCTTTGTGATAAACCACTGAATCTATGATCCCAGAGTGTAAGGCAAAGATGCCTCTCAAGACCTACATTTATCAGATCTTTGATATTTTATTATATTGCTTATTACTATGGACTGAATTATATCTCCCCAAAATTCATGTTGAAGCCTTAACCCCCAATGTGAATGACTGGCTTTGAAAACAGAGCCTGTGAGGTGAGAAAGGTTAAATAAAGTCATTAGGGTGGGGCCCTAATCCGGTAGAATTATTGCTCTTATAAAAAAAGGAAGAGATACCAGAGCTCTCTCTCTTCTATGTGAGGATGGAGCAAAAAAGACAGCCAGCCCTCTGTAAGCCAGGAAGAGTCATCACCAGAAACTGAATTGGCAGTAATCTTGGTCTTGGACTTCCTAGGCTCCAGAACTGTGAGACATACCTTTCTGTTGTTTAAGCTACTCAGTATTTTGTTATGGCAGCCAAACAGACTAAGAGACTTATTAAATGCTATAACCTAACACCATATTGTTATTATGTTAAAATTGTTTTAAAGTCATTACAGAGACAGGGATATGTAAGACTTTTCTTATCTTTAACAAAATAAAAAAGAGAAAAATTAAAAAAAAAAGCTCTCAAGTTGATAGGCCTATTTTATTTAAAGGCTGCTCTAAAGTGTATTCAATCTGGGGAGAAGGAAAAAAATAAAGTGTATTCAATTTAATGCCTCATTACAACAAAGATAAGGGAAAGAAGAAATGTAAAATACTCCAAAGGGTATTAAGTGGCTTAGCCAGAGGCCTTGATTTCAACAGTTCTCTTTACCTCCACAGTCATTTCCTTCGACTGCTCCTCCACATGCTGAATGACTTCATAGCGAGTACATCTGTAATAACCTCCTGTGGAAGAACTATGCTTTTTCCATTCTTCTAGGCAAATCCAGCAAAAGTCATACTTGCACTTCAAAAGAAAACATATGTGCAAACATCGCCTTGTGTCAACATGCAAATTACTTTCTGATTTATAGTCAACTACTTTGTAGAGATCAAGCAATTCTGCCTGTGTGACCAGGAACAAATCTTAAAAACATGCTGCCTTTTTTAATGTTTCCTCTGGAGAAGACCTTATCTGAGCTATGGAAAGATGTGGGGGTAGTTTACAATGACTGCTTATAAGGATATATTAAAATGTAAGTCATAATATTATGAATATAAAGGAATCTTTAAAAACATCAATAAGATATTTTTTCCCCAATAATTAAGGCAGATACTGACAACGTTTCGTTTTTCAAGTGCATGGTAATTTCAACTGTGGTGTATAAGGCTTTATTAGTCTTCAGCAGTTTTTCTAATGACTTTGACAAACTGGTTTTGAAACTAGGAATAATTTAAAAGGTTTCTAAGTAGAAAGACTGACATAAAACCTGTTTCTTATTTTTAAGGAAACTGCACTTTGCTCCAAGCAGATAATGCCAAAAATATGAGCATTATGGTATGAAAATACATCCTTTTTTTAATGCTTATGGATTTTGGGTCAGAGGGATCTTCCCATTTGAAGTCTGTTTTCTTGTACTTTTATGTTTGTTTTTTAAATATTTATATGTTTGAGCTGTTCAGAATTTATCTGGATATATAATACACAGTATGAATTCAACTTTATTTTTTTCCACACAGCTGCCCAGTTGTCTCAATCCTATTTATTGAACAGTCCATGTTTCTCCATTCCTGGAGACCCTCCTTTATCATACACTACATTCCCAATTATTTCAGCTAATATTTTGGGCTTTCTATTATGTTTCATTAATCTCTAAATTCATGTGCTAGCACCATGGTGTTTTAATTACTGAGCCTTTACAATAGATTTACTATTTGATAAGGCTAGTTATTTTTCAGAGTTTTCCTAGCTATTGCTTTGTTTTTCCATGTGAACTTTTGAATTGACTTATCTAGATGCAGAAACAAAACCTGCTGGTATTTTTGTTGGAACCTTTCTATCCAAAGACTTTATCTTTCTTTGTCATCTTTTGTGTTCTACAGATAGGAGTCTTAAATTTTCTTCATATAAGTTTTGTAGATTTCTTTAGTTTCTTTCCAGATAAATGAGATCTTCTCTTTCAGTACATATTCTGTCTGTATGTTTTTGGTACAAATGAAGGGTATTGCTTTCTGCATATTAACTTTGTACTCTGTTAATTAACTGAATTTTGTTGTTAGTTTTTAAATCCATTTAAAATACCAGTTTTCTAGGTATATAATCATGCTATCTGCAAAAAAAAAATAAAAAAATAAAAAAATTAGCACTTCATTTCTAATTTTTACATCTTTAATTTCTTCCTATTGTCTAAATATGTTGACTGGTATCTCCAGTCCATTGTTAATAATACTTGTGATGGAGCGTATCCTTATCTTGTTTTTTTTTTTTTTTTTTAGATTTTTATTTATTTATTTGAAAGAGAGTGCATGAGCAGGGGGAGAAGGAGTGGGAGAGGGAGAAGCAAATTCCCCCACTGAGCAGGGGCTTGATCCTAGGACCCTGGGTTATGACCGGAGCCAAGGCAGACACTTAACCGACTGAGCCACCCAGGCACCCCCTTATCTTGTTGTTCTTGATTTTAGTGAGAGCACCTCTAGTTTTCTCACTAAATATGCTAACTTTTGAACTGAACTAGATTTATTTTTATCATTCTAAGGAAGAGTCCATCTATTACTATTTCTTTGAGTGTCTGAATAAAGAATAGTTGTTAATTTTTTTGTCAACTGCCTTTTTAGCAACTATAGAACATACATATGATTCTTCTCTTTGGATCTACTAATAAGATGAGGTACAGCAATAGCTTTTTAAAAACTGAACCGTTCTTGTATTCCTGAAATAAACACATGCCAATTACTTGAAATTAACATTTTTTTAAAAAATTGAGATATAACTGACAATCAGTCTTTTAATGTGTTCTGCTGGATTATATTTGCTAAGATCTGTGGGTTTTTTCCTCCCCCTTATATCTTATTTAGGACTTATGCATTGCTGTTCTTATGAAGATTGATCGATAATTTTCTCTTAATTTTTATAATCTTGTCAAGGGACCATGCACCCTGAGCCAAAGGCAGACGCTCAACCACTGAGCTCCCTAAACGTTTCTTTTAAATGCAAGAGACGCTTCAGCAAAATCTGTTTAAGACAATTATCTTAAATCATCAGCCTGATGAATTCATGAAAATATTTACTCACTCAATACATATTTATCAACTGCTTACTACTGGCAGGTGCTTTGAAGGAAATAAAGGTAATTGGATAATTGGACCTTGCTTCTTTATTAGTAGCCCAAAAGCTGATTTTTATGGTCAACTTGTATTTCTTTACACATCTATCTGGTCTATATTAGAGTTTCCAAGAAAAACCTAATAATTAATGTTGGGGATAAGACCACAAATGAAGTATTTTTGGCATGATCAGCTGAACTAATAAGTACCTCTGATATTTTGCTCAGAACACTGTACTACATTTTTCTTCTTACCTCTTAGGAAATCATTATTATTGCTTCACTAAGCTAATCCATTCATGTTAACTTTATAATAATAGGCTTATAAAAATGATCTGGTAAGTGCTTTCTTTTACGTAATAATGATAATGATCTTAGTTTTAACATTACAAATCAAGTAATACTTAGAAGATATTGATATGTTATTGGAATTGTAACTATTTGGTTTTCTTTCACATTGCAAATTAAAAGTTGCATTGTTCTCTCAATTTTAAGTAATTATTTTTTATATACATGGAACTTCCAGTGAAAAAGAAAAAACTGGAATATCATTACAATTTTAAAACAAAAATGTTCATGAATGTAGGCATGTATTAATAAGATACTTATTAACCTAATTCCAGAATATTTGTTTTAAAGATAGCAGTTTCCTTCTATGCAACTAAGTCAGGAGGATAGCCTTCCAAAAGTAATTATTTATATTAATTATGTTTCGGTCAAGATCTTTGTTGGCATTTTCAATACAGTAATGAATGAATTACTTATTTAACTGATGATTTTATTAGGAGACCTAAAGTCTGTCCACTGCTTTGGGCACTTTTATTA
This sequence comes from Vulpes lagopus, assembly GCF_018345385.1. Classification (NCBI taxonomy): domain Eukaryota; kingdom Metazoa; phylum Chordata; class Mammalia; order Carnivora; family Canidae; genus Vulpes; species Vulpes lagopus. The sequence goes on along the minus strand of NC_054836.1, from coordinate 17,709,098 downwards.
TATAGCCACATATACATAGACAACAAGATTTAGATATGGATTTAGGGGAGTTGCCTGGGGCCTGACTTGGGTCTTGAATCTAAGCTGTGTGCTTGAAAGCCAGCCTTGTAAGATATCTCCTTTAAATAGCACTTTACCATTTCATATTTTATTTATATATAGACAAAACTCTCTTAGGATCCTCGCTGGGCAGGGGTGGGGAGGGAGGTGTTTCTTAGCAGGTAAGATTTTAGGATCTTCACTAGGAGAGATTAGCAGGGAATGTTTCAGGCATTTCTCACCTTCAGGCAAAATACCACTGAATCCTGAATCTATTTTTAACATTCATTAGGAGTGTAAAATGTAGTAGTATGAAATAATACTTACATTATTCAACAAAGAATATAGAATGTAATCTCCTGGAATCCATCTGAAACCCAGTAACAGTTTTATGGTTGTTTCTTCTTTTGACTAACAGTCCTATTAAGATTCTAACTGCAAAGCATGCAAAATCCTCTTTAACTTCTTACCTTAGCACACTGCATGTGATTGCATCCCTCATTCTTCTGTATCGGAGACTTACAGTTAGCACAAGGCTTAGAGTTAGTTAACAACCAAAGACAATTGGCAGCATCCTCATAAGCTTCACTAACTCCTACAACTTTGGGATATTAAGCACAAACACAAAACACATGATTTAGTGTATAACTTCAGAGGGAAACCCCCCTCCCAAGTTTTCTTTGTAGATTGTCTCTCAATTTTAAACCATATATTTACTTCACTATTTTTAAACTGCTTCATTCTGAATAGCATGATTATAGGATAAGGGGCTGTATTCCAAAAGTTCTATTTAGGAAATTTAATTTAAAAGATATTTTTCTCTAAAGTTGTATCCAAATAAACTGGGGAAGAAAAGAACTAACGTTTACAAAAAACAATATATTATTGTCTGTTTAACATAACTATTGGATCAAAGAAAATTATAGAAAGAATCGTAATTTCAGACAATACTTTCTTAAATGGGTCAATTGCAAACATAATGACCAGATACTCTCCACCATAGTAAAAAACCACAAAAATCCTATTGAAATATCAGTATCGTTTTTACCCATGATTATTGCAAACATAATGTCCAGATATTCTCCATCATAGTAAAAAACACAAAAATCATATTGAAATATCAGTATTGTTTTTACCCATGATTATTTCAGATAAACTAAAAATGAATCCAATGTGATACATCTAAAACTAAACTTACCATTTTCTCTAAACCTGCCCCTTTATTCCCTGTCCTAGTAAATGATATATATGATTATCTACTCAGAATCAACCTAGGAAAAGCACGATCTTGGATACCCTCATTTTACCCTCACCTGCTGCATTCCACGGTTTCTACCTCTTTCTCTTATCTGTGTCCCTTCCATTTCCACTTCTTATTACTTTAGCTAGGGTCCTCTACACCTCCTGCCTAAACAATTAAAAAGCCAACCTATCTCCCTAGTTCCTTCTGCCCTCAACTTCCACTATACTGCCTACACAGTGATTTTTTAAAAATACATATCTCCTTGAAATCTTTTAGATGCTCCCCACTGACTGCAAGATAAAATTGAATTCTTTAAGCAAAAAATACCAAGTCCTTCATGATTTGGCCACTCCCTACCTGGCAAGATTTTCCCACCCTCTTTCCCCATGCCAATCTTATACTCTTCATCTTTTTTTTTTATACTCTTCATCTTAAACTCAATTTATACTACTTTGATTCGAGATCTGCAGTCTTAAGGAATGCCATGGTTTCAAAAGATTCTAAATCTTACATTTTATATTCTATAACCAACACCCTTCTCAGCACCCCAAGTGGAAAGAGTCAGGGACTAGAGATAGCTCCAGAGGCACAATTAAAAAACTTTTCCCCTCCTTGTCAGTAATCAAATTTGTTTTGTTTTCTAGCTCTAAGTGCACAGGGAAAGCTCTATCTTTTCTTTCCTGAAAGAGATGTCCAAAAATTACTTTGAAATCATTGAAAGTGGCCCATCCAATCAAGGCTCTGATTACATGGGAGTAAGGAGTTAGTGCTACGATTAAAAGCAGGTGAGAAACAGACTCTTTGAGTTTTGAAGTTTAAAAGGAAAAGTGACCCAACCCTGGAGAGGTAAGGGAGACAAAGGTTTGAGCTGACTGAACCCTGGGAAGTAGCTCAGTATATGAACTGGAAGAGTTAGCTGAGGGTTACGAGCAGCCCTTTGATGGAGCCTACCAGTGCTGGTGTGGGTGTCTTATCACAAGGAACTCCAAGGTGCCTACCTACTTAAGTTTGGTCAACAACAGAACAGCAGCTACTGATGGACTGTGAAGCAACTGTTTTCAATTCCACATAGCAAAAAGAAACAACAGCAACAATGAAGTGATTAGACCCACTTCAGTTCTAAACCCACTTGGTAGAAGATGGTTTGATTACAGAGAATTCTCAGTTTATTTGGTGGAGAAAAAGAGTTTTAGGAGGAACTTACTATACTATGGCTAATCAGGTCAAGCTGTGGAAGTAATGCCATTTACAGAGAGTATCACTTTAAAAGCTAATCACTAAGTACAATGTCTAATTTTTTTTTATAGTAGTAGCCTTTCTCCTCCATTCAGTATCAACATTATTTTTAGCTCAGAGGCTCTAACATATTCTTATGACCTTTATTGTCCATTGTTGTAATAAATAAAGCACAAAGCCATTAAAACAAAGCAGCTTGTGTGACTCCCAACTTTTTTTTTCTCCCACCCTCAGAGAGAATGCTAGTTCGTAACTGCATTCTAGAGGGCTGTATAAAATTAAATCGTGCTCAGGAAAAAACGGAGTATTATTATTTTTGACTATTATTAAAACGAAAACTTGTACTGGGAAAATGCCTTTACTTCTAGTTCTCTGAATATGCTCATTTCACACATCTGCCCTTTGTATATACTTTGCTTCATACCTCCGACACCTTACCTCCCCCTTCAGTCTACCTGGTGAGTTTTCTTTACCCCTTCCGAGTTCCAGACTCTTCCCTTGACTTCAGTTACATGTGTCTTTTGTATCTTGATCCTTCTTTAATAATCTAGTGTGCTTAAGTCTCTTCGTAAGAAATATTAGCTTCATTTAATCAAGTATTAGTATGGAACAATCTAAGATCTACTAATAGAATCAACACTGTATGCAAGTGAAAACAAAGTTGATTTTAAAGACTGACTTCTTAAAAAGACTATTTGAATTCCATTAAATAACCATTTATTACATACTATGGAAAAAATGGTCTGAAAATTTTTATAAATTAGCCATTTCACAGAAAATATCATTCCCTCTTCTTGCTCTTATTAGACATAACAGAAGCAGTTTCAGTGCTGAAAAATAGTATTTGAATTCTTTTTTTTGCAATTTTTTTTAAAGATTATTTATTTATTTATTCATAGAGACACACAGAGAGAGAGAGAGAGGCAGAGACACAGGCAGAGGGAGAAGCAGGCACCATGCAGAGAGCCTGATGTGGGACTCGATCCAGGGTCTCCAGGATCATGCCCTAGGCTGTAGGCGGTGCTAAACCGCTGCGCCACCGGAGCTGCCCTATTTGAATTCTTATATGGAACTCTTTGAACCAATCTTAGTGTATTTTCTAATACTTTTATTCATTAATTAGATTTTATCACTTCTTTTGAGTCTCATAATTCAAAGACTTTGGAAAACTAGACATAAGGGAGAAAATGATCTCATGAATTGACAAGTTCAGTTGAATGCTTATGGCAAAGATATGTGACCATAAGCCAAATTAAAATGTAAGCCTTAAGCAAAATCCAATAGTCTGGCCATGTTTAAAGGTGCTGCAAGATAACAGTATTAATCTTTTATGGAATTCACACATATACACAGACCCATACCTATCAGGAGAATAGGGAAAATTGAGGGGGTCTCAAGGGAGCAATGGCAAGCTATCTCTGGCATTCTTTTTGTGTGTGTGGTTTTTTTTTTTTTTTAAGATTTTATTTATTTATTCATAGAGACACAGAGAGAGAGAGAGGCAGAGACACAGGCAGAGGGAGAAGCAGGCACCATGCAGAGAGCCTGATGTGGGACTCGATCCAGGGTCTCCAGGATCACACCCTGGGCTGCAGGCGGTGCTAAACCGCTGCGCCACTGGGGCTGCCCAGATAATGTCACTTTCTTATTTTAAAAATACATCATATGGTTTTATTCTGTTAATAAGATATCTTCAGACAATTTGGCAAAAATTCTCACAATCTGCAACACACCTATTTTTCCAGCCTCATCTCTTGCAAATTCTCCATGGACCTTAAGCAAAATCCAATAGTCTGGCCATGTTTAAAGGTGCTGCAAGATAACAGTATTAATCTTTTATGGAATTCACACATATACACAGACCCATACCTATCAGGAGAATAGGGAAAATTGAGGGGGTCTCAAGGGAGCAATGGCAAGCTATCTCTGGCATTCTTTTTGTGTGTGTGGTTTTTTTTTTTTTTTTTTTTTTTTTAAGATTTTATTTATTTATTCATAGAGACACAGAGAGAGAGAGAGGCAGAGACACAGGCAGAGGGAGAAGCAGGCACCATGCAGAGAGCCTGATGTGGGACTCGATCCAGGGTCTCCAGGATCACACCCTGGGCTGCAGGCGGTGCTAAACCGCTGCGCCACTGGGGCTGCCCAGATAATGTCACTTTCTTATTTTAAAAATACATCATATGGTTTTATTCTGTTAATAAGATATCTTCAGACAATTTGGCAAAAATTCTCACAATCTGCAACACACCTATTTTTCCAGCCTCATCTCTAATGTAAATCAGCACTCAAGATTTGTTATGTAGCAAGCAACAAGTTTTTCCTGTTTCCTCAGCATCTCTTCTGAGCTGCAGATAAGTACTTTTAAAATCCCACTGCATATCTCCACATATTTCCTGCAAGTACCCCAAAGTTCACAATGTCCACAACAAAACTTATTCTTTTCCCCTGAAAGTTACTCTCATATCTGAATTTCCTAAGTTGACCAATGGTCCATCCTCTGACTGAAACTAAAAATTCACCATGCCATTTTGATCTCTCCTTTAGTCTCACCTACCCAGGCACCAGTTATCTTCATAAAAATATCTTAGATAATGTTACTTTTTTTTTTTTAAGATTTTATTTATTTATTCATAGAGACACAGAGAGAGAGAGAGGCAGAGACACAGGCAGAGGGAGAAGCAGACTCCACGCAGAGAGCCTGATGCGGGGCTCGATCCAGGGTCTCCAGGATCACACCCTGGGCTGCAGGCGGTGCTAAACCGCTGCGCCACTGGGGCTGCCCAGATAATGTCACTTTCTTATTTTAAAAATACATCATATGGTTTATTCTGTTAATAAGATATCTTCAGACAATTTGGCAAAAATTCTCACAATCTGGCAACACACCTATTTTTCCAGCCTCATCTCTTGCAAATTCTCCCATGGACCTTAAGCAAAATCCAATAGTCTGGCCATGTTTAAAGGTGCTGCAAGATAACAGTATTAATCTTTTATGGAATTCACACATATACACAGACCCATACCTATCAGGAGAATAGGGAAAATTGAGGGGGTCTCAAGGGAGCAATGGCAAGCTATCTCTGGCATTCTTTTTGTGTGTGTGGTTTTTTTTTTTTTTTTTTAGATTTAATTTATTTATTCATGAGAGACACACACAGAGAGAGGCAGAAACACAGGCAAAGGGAGGAGAAGCAGGCTCCATGCAGGAGCCCAATGCATGACTTGATCCCAGAACTCCCGGATCACGTCCAGACCCGAAGGCAGTTGCTCAACTGCTGAGCCCCCCATGCGTCCCTATACCTCACATTCAAGAGACACAACGAACCTGGGGAACAAGAACAATCCATATGGGTGTTTTTTATTTGGGAAGTTCCTAGCACACAGCAGGCACTCAAAAAAATATTTGTTGACTGAATGATGAATGTACAGGGTAGAATATTTAATCAGATCTCCCTATAAAATATCCTAAGATTATCCATTTCCTTTTGCTCTTGGATAAGGGACATAAGCCTTTTTATCACATGAAAAGGATCCCCCTCATTATCAATTATTACCTGATATTCTAGTTAACATAGTAGTCTCTTCTCATGGATTTGAATAACCATGAGTCAGTGCACAAAATAAATCTCATGAACCTAAAATGCTAAGGACCAGTTCTTGGGCAATGGCATATTGCCCAACATAATACGAACCTGTCGGGTCTCAGGTGTGCCAGCCAGGCTCTTCAAGTATCACTTCAGCTCCTATCACGAACCTACCACGTTTCTTCCTCTACAGATAGGCTAAAAGCCAATTCCTATCTCAGTGCCTTCAGGATTCTATGACAACCCCCTGCCCAACCTGGTTTAGTTTGTTTTGATATATTTATTTTTACCCAACTATATTAGTTATCATATGATATCATATCAAGATAGTTACCCAACTATATTAGATATCATCTTTATCCAACTATATTAGTTATTATATTGTAATGATCTGACTGCTTCCCTTCCAGCCTATGTACTTTTTGAAGGCTGGCATCATCATGATGTACTTTGTTCATAAAAAGTGCAGATTCACTGAGTGAATTTTAATCCTGATTTGCAATACCTTAAACTAACTCCGTTATATAAAAAGTTAAAAAAACAAAATTAACTTTTATACTAATTTGAAAGAAAACAGTTGCCATAAAACACTTCAGGGGATGAAAAATAATTGCAAAGGAGATATATTTACTTATTAAATGCAGGAATTGCTAATAGGAAGGTTAATTCAAACCCACTGTTTCCAGGCACATGCCCTGTGCCTGATGTCATTCAATCCAATCTAAGTGTTAATTACTTCATCTGCAAAATGGGATTACTAACATCACTTCATAGCATTTCTGCAGGATTAATATGTATTTATAGAAATCTCAGTAAAAATAGTTATAGATATTTAGATTTACTTATATAAAAACATGGACCTTGTCTGTGATTCCCCATTGCAAAAACTTTGTGATGTCCTAAAGGGTGTTAGTTAGAGGTGTAATCCTACATAGGAGAGCTATAGCATTAACAAACTTGAAAACTTAATGGAGACTTTAAGTAATAGGACCACATTGTCTTTTGAATGCTATTAGAACATATACAGTATAGCTATCTAAGATTTCCCTTACGTTCTTCTGGTTTCATTTCAGTTATTTTTTGTAGCCAATTTTTCCATGTTTGGCAGTCACAAGGTTCATGTGCTTCACCAAGGCACTCCCTAAGGAGGAAAACATAGAAAAGGCAATTAAAAAAAATTCTTCATCAACGTCAAAGTAAAAGAATAGATGGAAAGTACTCTTTCAATTTTAAAGTTGAGAAAACCCTGTGCCTCTGCACAGGGACTAGTGAGAGAAGAACCATTTCAATAGAGGAATTCAAAATGTGATTCCAGAGCTTGATACCAACAGGTCCATTTATTTTTATTTATTTATTTATTTTTTCATTTTTTTTAAAAATCAGTACATTCATTCACACATTTTGAAACATTCAAAATAGATTACCCAATATTCTTAATTTAGTTTTCCATGTCTGTAAGATATTTTAGCGGTTAGGTTCCATCTTCACTAATATTTTAAATTCTTATACTCAAAAGTTTGTTCTCTGGGCAAGCAGTCTTGCCACCACTCAGGAGCTTGTTAAACATGCAGAAGAGCAGGCCCATGAGACCTATTAGAATCTACATTATATCAAAACTACCACATGACCCTTCTGCATCTGAAAGTTGGAAAAGTACTGCTTTACATCACATTCTTTTAAAAAATTTTTTTAAAAATTTATATTTAATTTAATTAACAAATAGTGTATCATTAGTTTCAGGGGTAGAATTTATTGATTCATCAGCTGCATAGAACATCCAGTGCTCAGGGATCCCTGGGTGGCGCAGCGGTTTGGCGCCTGCCTTTGGCCCAGGGCGCGATCCTGGAGACCCAGGATCGAATCCCATATCGGGCTCCCGGTGCATGGAGCCTGCTTCTCCCTCCACCTGTGTCTCTGCCTCTCTCTCTCTCTGTGACTATCATGAATAAATGGAGATTAAAAAAAAAAAAAAATCCAGTGCTCAATACTTCAAGCGCCCTCCTCAATGCCCATCATTCAATTACCCCATCCCCTATTCCCCTCCCCTCCAGCAACCCTCAGTTTGTTTCCTATAGTTAAAAGTCTCTTATGGTTTGCTTCCTTGTTTTTATCTCATTATATTTTTCCTTCCTTTACCCTATGTGCATCTTTTTGTTTCTTAAATTCCACACGAGTTAAATCATATGGTATTTGTGTTTCTCTGACTTATTTCCCGTAGCATTAAACCCTCTAGTCCCAGCCACATCATTGGAAATGGCAAGATTTCATTCTTTTTTGAAGGCTGAGAAATATTCCATTGTATAAATATATCAATCTTCTTTACCTATTCATCTGTCAATGGACATCTGGGTTCTTTCCATTGTTTGGCTATTGCGGACCTTGCTGCTGTAAACACTGGAGTGCAGGTGCCCTTTCGGATCACTGTTTGTATCCTTTGTATAAATACCTAGTAGTGCAACTGCTGAGTTGTCGGTAGTTCTCTTTTTAGCTTTTTGAGGAGCCTCTATACTGTTTTCCAGAGTGGCTGTACCAGTTTGCATTCCCACCAACAGTGTAAGCATCCTCACCAATATCTTGTTTCCTGAGTTGTTAATCTTAGCTATTCTTATTGGTGTAAGGTGGTATCTCGTTGTGGTTATGATTTGTATTTCCCAGATGCCAAGTGATATGGAGCATTTTTTTCATGTGTCTATCTGTACGTCTTCTTTGGAGAAATGTCTGTTCACGTCTCCTGTCCCTTTCTTAACTGAATTTTGTTTTTCTACATGTTGAGTTTGATAAATTTTTATAGATTTTGGATACTAGCCCTACCTTCTGTAGGTTGCTTTTTAGTTTTATTTCCTTTGCTGTGCAAAAGCTTTTCATCCTGATGAAGTCCCTATAGATTATTTTTTGCTTTTGCTACTTCTTGCTTCAGATATATCTAGCAAGAAGCTGCTGTGGCTGAGGTCAAAGAGGTTGCTGCCTGTGTTCTCCTCTAGGATTTTGATGGATTCCTATCTCACATTTAGGTCCATTTTGAATTTATTTTTGTACATGCTGTAAGAAAGTGGTCCAATTTCATTCTTCTGCATGTGGCTATCCAATCTTCCCAACATCCTTTGTTGGAGAGACTAAATTTTTCCATTGGATATTCTTTCCTGCGTTGTCAAAGATTAGTTGACTATAGAGTTGAGGGTCTATTTCTGGGTTCTCTACTTTGTTCCATTGATCTAAGTGTCTGTTTTTGTGCCAGTAACATACTGTCTTGATGACTACAGCTTTATAATATAGCTTGAAGTACGGAATCGTGGTACATCCTGCTTTGGTTTTCTTTTTCAACATTCCTTTGGCTATTCAGCATCTTTTCTAGTTCCATACAAATGTTAGGATTGTTTGTTCCAGCTCTGTGGAAAATGCTGGTGGTATTTTGACAGGGATTGCACTAAATATGTCGATCTCTTTGGCATAAGACATTTTACCAGTATTTGTTTTTCCAATTGAGCATGGAAATGTTTTTCCATCACTCTGTGTCTTCCTCACTTTCTTTCTTAAGTGTCCTATAGTTTTCAGAGTATAGACCTTTTACTTCTTTGGTTAAGTTTATTCCTAGGTATCTTATGGTTTTGGTGCAATTGTAAATGGGATTGATTCCTTGATTTCTTTTTTCTGTGGCTTCTATAGGAATGCAACAGGCTTCTGTGTGTTGATTTTATATCCTGCGACTGCTGAATTCCGGTTATCAGTTTTAGGAATTTTTCACTGGAATCTTTTGAGTTTTCTATATAGAGCATCATGTTGTTTATGAAGAGTGAGTTCGAGTTCTTTGCCAATTTGGATGCCGTTTATTTCTTTTTGTTGTCTGAATGCTGAGGCTAGGACTTCCAGTACTATGCTGAACAACAGTGGTGAAAGATGACAGCCCTGCTGTGTTCCTGATCTTCGGGGGAAAAAGCTCTGTTTCTCCTCTTTGAGAATATTTGTTGTGGATATTTCTTATATGGCTTTTATAATCTTGAGGTATGTTCCCTCTTTCTCTGTATGGTAGGTTTTTTTTTTTTTTTTTTTTTTTTAAACCAAGAAAGGATGCTTTGGGGATGCCTGGGTGGCTCAGCAGTTGAGCATCTCCCTTCGGCTCAGGGTGTGATCCCGGAGTTCCGGGTTCAAGTCCCACATTGGGATTCCTGCAGGGAGCCTGCTTCTCCCTCTGTCTGTGTCTCTGCCTTTCTATCTCTCATGAATAAATAAAATCTTAAAAAAAAGATGTTTTGTCAAATGCTTTTTCTGCATCTATTGAGAGGATCATATGGTTCTTATAATTTATTAATGTAGTATATCACACTGATTGATCTGTGGATGTTGAACCACCCCCTGTAGCCCAGGAATAAATTCCCCTTGGTTGTGGTGAATGATCCTTTTAATGTACTGTTGGATCCTATTAGCTAGTATTTTGGTGAGAATTTCTGCATTTATATTCATCAGGCATATTGGTCTTTAATTCTCCATTTTGTGAGGTCTTTGTCTGGCTTTGGGATCTAGGGAATTCTGGCTTCATAGAATGAGTTTGGAAGTATTCCTTCTATTTCTATTTTTTGGGACAGCTTCAGAAGAATAGGTTTGAATTCTTCTTTAAATGTTTGGTAGAATTCTGCTGGGAGGCCATCTGGCCCTGGACTCTTGTTTGTTGGGAGATTTTTCTTTTTATTATTTTATTCATTTATCTGACAGAGAGAGCCAAGGAGCACAAGCAGGGGAAAGCAGAGGGAAAGGGAGAAGTAGGCTCCCTGCTCGGCAGGGAGTCTGACATGGGGCTTAATCCTAGGACCCTGGGATCAGGACCTGAGCCCCAGGCAGATGCCTAACCTACTGAGCCACCCAGGTACCCCAGTTAGTAGATTTTTGATTACTGATCCAATTTCTTTGGTAGTTATGGGTCTGTTCAGGTTTTCCTTATCTTACTGTTTCAGTTATGGTCATTTATAGGTTTCTAGGAATCCATCCATTTCTTCCAATTTACCTAATTTGTTGGCATGTAACTGCTCATAATATTCTCTTATAATTGTTGGTATTTCTGCAGTGTTGGTCGTGATTTTTCCTCTTTCATTCATGATTTTATTTATTTGGGTCCTTTTTCTCTTTTCTTTTTTATAAGTCTGGCTAGGGGTTTATCTATCTTAATTCTTTCAAAGAACCAGCCCCTAGTTTCATTGATCTGTTCTACTGTTTTTTGATTGCTATATAATTGATTTCTCCTCTAATCTTTATTATTTCTCTTCTCCTGCTGGTTTAGGCTTTATTTGCTGTTCTTTTTCCAGCTCCTTTAGGTGTAAGGCTAGGTTGTGTATTTAAGACTTTTCTTGCTTCTTGAGGAAGGTCTATTTTGCTATATACGTCCCTCTTAGTATATAGTATTTGAACTGTAGTATTTTCACTTTCATTTGCTTCCATGTATCAAAATTTGTTAATTTTCTGGTTGACTCATTCATTTTTTAGTAGAATGTTTTTTAACTTCCACATATTTGTGGTCCTCCAAGTTTTTCCTTGTGGTTGACTTCAAGTTGCATAGCATTGTGGTCTGAAAATATGCATGGTATGATCTCAATCTTTTTGTAGTGGTTGAGACCTGAACTGTGACCCTGTATGTGATCTCTTTTGGAGAATGTTCCATGTGCACTTGAAAAGAATGTGCATTCTGCTGCTTTAGGGTGAAATGCTCTGGATATATCCATTAAGTTCATCTGGTTCAGTATGCCATCCAAAGCCCTTGTTTCCTTGTTGGCCTTCTGCTTAGATGATCGGCCCATTGCCGTGAGTGGGTGTTAAAGTTCCCTATTATTATTGTACTATTATCAATGAGTTTATTCGTTATTACACAACTTACATATTTGGCTGCTCTCAAGTTAGGGGCATTAATATTTACAACTGTTAGATCTTTTTGTTGGATAGACTCCTTCTTCATCTCTTATTACAGTTACAGTCTTTGGTTTAAAATCTAGTTTGTGTGATGGAACGATGGCTACTCTAGATTTCTTTTGATTTTATCACATTATTGTTACTTACAACTTGAAATCTCCAAGCAACAGGGTTATCTAATTTGCTTTTGAATTTGCTGAATCCCAATTTTCTGTTTCATTGGAATTTGGCAAATTTTGATTTAGATAATTGAAAACATCCATTTATCATTTATAGCTTGATTTTACAGTATTTCTACAGCTATGTAAAAATCAGATATTAGAAAGGGCTTAAGGCCTTTACAAATTATTTTAATTCAATATGATGGTATATTCTGTAGTACAAAGGAAATTTTACAGTAAATAACAGAATATCATTTTGGGGGGAGAAAAACCAAATCTGTAGGTGCCATCATCATCATCATCATCATGTGTTATTTATTTATTTTTAAAGATTTTATTTACTTACTCATGAGAGACACACAGAGAGGCAGAGACATAGGCAGAGGGAGAAGCAGGCTCTCTGTAGGGAGCCTGATGTGAGACTCGAATCTGGGACTCTCCTGGGACTCCAGGATCATGGCCTGAGCTGAAGGCAGATGCTCAACCACTGAGCCACCCAGGTGTCCTGTCATGTGTTATTTTAAGCAAAGATCTTATTTACAAAGATTAAGTCTGTTAAGACACACCTGCTGATGCAGGTAGTCTTACAAACTAAGAAGTAACATATTACTGTATTAGGAATGTAACAGGGTACCTTGGTTGCTCAGTTGGTTAAGCATCTGCCTTTGGCTCAGGTCATGACCTTGGGGCCCTGGGATCAAGCCCCGTGTTGGGCTCCCTGCTCAGTGGGGCGTCTGCTTCCCCCTCTCCCTCTTGTCCATCCCCGCATTTGTGCTCTCTCTCAAATAAATAAATAAAATCTTAAAAAAAAAAGGATCTAACAATTCTACTTCAAGCACATTAAAATAACTACTATTAAAAAATGGAAGATAACAAGTGTTGGAAAGGATGTGGAGAAACTGGAATCTTTACACAGTTGTCTGAGGAAACGAAAATGATGCAGTTGCTATGGAAAAGTTTGGTAGTTCTTCAGAATATAAGACAGAATTATTACCTGATCTATCAATTCCACTCCTAGGTATATACCTAAAAGAATTGAAAGAAATGACTAAAAACTTTTTCACCAGTGTTCACAACAGCATTATTCACAATAGCCAGAATATGGTTAACAACCCACGTGTCCATCAACAGAGAACAAATAAACAAAATGTGGTATATATATACACATAGTAGAATATTAGTAGGCCAAAAAAAAGGAATAAAATTCTGATATACACTACAACATGGATGAATTTTGAGACTTTATGCTAAGCGCAGTAAGTCAGACACAAAAGGAAAAATATCGTATGATTCCACTTACATTAAATATCCAGAACAGGGAATTCAGAGACAGAAAATAGAATGGTGGTTACCAGTGGCTATGGGGCAAGGGAGGATGGGGAATGGTTAGCGTTTCTGTTTAGTTAGTATGGGTAAAAGTTCTGTAAATGGATAAGAAATGGTTGTACAACATTAGGAATGTACTTAATACCACTGATATACACATACACACATATATAAATATAAATATATACATATATATTTTATATGTATATAAAATATATGCTTTAAAGAAAGAAAAAGCACGAATTATCTTGAAAGAGTAATTTGCTTTGCTTTAATTCCTGACATTGTTGAATCTGGCATTTAGAAAATCTTTTCCATATCTGTGGTTTTATAGTTTCTTAGTAACTTAGGGATAGCTTAATAGTCATTCAAAAAATACTGAGTTGATTAAAAATGTAAGTAAAAAAATTGAAGCAGATATATTACACTCACTTTTTAGTACATATTAAAATAAACTCTGCTTCCCAGAAATGTAAGGGATGTCTGTGATAATTGTTACTTTTAATTTGATACCTATACTAGCATACACTAGAGTAAAAAAGATACCACAGATCTAGGAATAGTGTTTCTATATAGTGCTTGAGAATACAGAATCTACATTTCTCATGACTTAATTAAAAAAAAAAAAAAACTTAGATGTAAAATAGAATTCTGTATCTGAAGTATCTAAAACAAATGAAGTCAATGAAATTAATTATTTCCATTAACTTTAAGAGTTTCCCCTCTGAAGATTATAAACAGCACATTGAATATTTTTTCCCTATTAGAATCAATACCAGTATGACTGGCTCTGGTGTCAGGACATTTTCTGACAGAACTGAGAAAATATTCATGGTGGGGCGGGGCAGGAGAGGAAAGCCTAATGTTTTCAAATGGAGTCTGAAAAAATAAAAGCTATTTCTTCAAAAGGTCATAATTGCTGATTGGTATGCTTGGTTCTCTGAGGCTGTGTTGCATTACAGAGCAACAGATGTTCTTTTCCAGAACCTCATAGGAGGACATAGACCTGCTGCTTCCTCAGGTGCTAGCTAGCTCAATCAGCAGGATCACTTCTGAATGTTCTAACTGGATGGCAGTTTCCAATGGAATGCTAAGACAGTATAAAAAGGAGAGGCTTGAAAAATTAAAAAAAAAGAATAAGTACTATAAATTAAAAAAGAAGCTAGAGGTTGCCTTTTAAAACTAAGGTATTTGGGATAATAAGCCCAAATTACTTTAAAGAATGGTAATAACAATGCTACCAGATATTATGTGATTGATAATCTGAATTATGCCATGTGTAGGGAGAGAGGTTATTCTGAGACAAGTAATAAAGAGACTAGAATGTTCTATAGATTCTGGAAAGCTAAACTCCTGAGCAAAGTTTTAACTAAGACTAGCTGACTGGTGACAAGTATTCTGACAGACCTAGTACCTGTTGTTGAGTTTGTACCTCAAAATGTCATTAAAAACAAGGGAATTGGAAAAGGAATTTTGCCACAGTCAACTGAAATTCAGACGCACCAATAGAGTAAGTTCACTAGGGGGAAAAGTGCTTCATTATAAAGGAAAAAAGGTTGTCTAATATAAAATCCTTAACCCTGTCCAAATACCATAGTTACTAATATCAAGAAATCAAGGAATGTCTCTTTCCTTGAAAATTTTCAATATGCACAACATTGACAGGAATATACACAAAGGATTCTGGAAAGGGAAAAAATCTACTAGTTTCATAACCTGATGAAAGAAATTCCTATCAAGAAGTTGACAATTTCAATTCATTGCCATCTTAGAACTTTATTAAGGACCCTGAGTGGGTCCTGAGTAAATAAGTAGAAATCCTCATTTTATGATTCTCTTCCTTTAGAAAACTTTCTCCCCTAATTAACTAAAAATTATTAATTTTAAAAAAACTAATATTTTTGGGGTGCATGGATGGCTCTGTCAGTTAGGTGTCCAACTCTTGATTTGGCTCAGGTCACCTCAGCGTTGTGAGATCGAGCCCTACAATAGGCTCTGTGTTGGGTATGGAGCCTGCTTAAGATTCTCTCCCTCTGCCTCTCCCCCCACCTCTCTCTTTCTCTCTCTCTCTCTAAACAAACAAGAACTAATATTTTAACTACCAGGCAATGTTGTAATACCTTACATGTACTGACTATTTAATCCACATAACTATTCTTTGAAACTGGTACTATTATTCCTATTTTACATGCATGGAAAGGCTCAGCACTCTGCCAAAGGTCACACAGACAACAAGCAGATGAGCTAAGATTTGAAGCCAAATAGTTCAGCTTTGGAACTAGTATATTTTATGTTGATTGCATCAGTTACAAAGGCTTCAACTGTATTACTGTGTTACAAGAGAGGACGCTTGTTTACCATCAAGTCACAGCTAGTTAGTGGCAGTTAAGTCTCAAATGTAGGCCCTGTGTCTCCTGATTCTCAACCATGTATTTATTTAGATGGGTGTGATACTTTGTATAGAGTAGACATGATACTTAAAACAGGGTCTTATGATTAATTTCTATCAAATAAATATCATGTTTCATTTCTGGGCCTAGGACAAGCTGGGGAATAGGTTCTGTTTGTTGGCAGGACTCTGATACTTAAGTAGCTAAATACTGCCAGTCTGGAAAAATCTTTTTCCAGAACCAGAGCTATTAAGCTAAGGGACTGAGACTCTAATTTTGCAAGAGAAGATGAGTCTCAACTATTAAGGCCCACAAACAAGAACAACATTTATTTTGCCCAGAGGACTCTTAAAGAGTCTGTTGCCTGTGAAATCTGTGGAGGAGATGAAGTATTGCTTTAACTCAATCAAGATCCATGATTCTAACAGCAAAGTAGGTTTTATCAAAATTCATACTGTGGGTATTGGAGGAAAATAGAATGAGTTGATGACAATATTAATGCACTAATGCACATTCCCTTGTGAAATTTCCTGAAATACCTGACAAGTCTGCATGTTGTACTCTGATGCACTGGAAACTTCAGTGGACTAGAGACCTGATGCTGTGATTTCTTACTAGTTGTATCACTATAACCCAAATCTTATTTGGTGCAATTTGTTTTATGGTGATGGTGACATTATTTTAAAGGTTTCTTTGCATAGTTCAGTAAATAAATGCTCCAGAGCTCCAGAGTTTAAAATATCCAGCCAATTTTATTGCATAACTCTAAAATATATTTGACTTCTATGGATTTAGAAGAGATGAATTCAATTAAGTTTCTTCATTTTTAGTGATTAAAGGGACTGGAGACACTCTGAGGTGAGACAGGAGAGAAATGACCACTATACATAAGGGTAAATTTGAGTTCTTCTCATAGATTAGCATTTGGGTGGTATTAGAAGTATTTTCTGACAACAAATCTTTATTACTTTTAAAAGATTTTATTTATTTTAGAGATAGAGAGCACAAGTGGGGGGAAGGAGCAGAGGGAGAGGGACAAGCAGATTCCACATTGAGCCCAGGGTCTGATGTACAGCTTGACCCTGAGATGATAACTTGAGCTAAAGGCAGATGCTTAATTGACTGAGACACCCAGGTACCCCCTAGAAAATCTTTAAAGAGTTGCCTCAGAAACAAAAGACTGTGAGTTAGTTCAGAGGGCACAGAAGTTACATAGCAGCATATTCCACTTACTAAAAACAGAGGTGAGATGGTCACTGGCTCAAGTTGTGAATACTGTACAGGGACAATATATCAAATCAGACAAAATATAATTAATACTGTCTGGGGGAGAAAGCATTCTAGGTTCAGTTAACAAGCGCAAAGAACTGTTGGGTGAACAGGTTACAACAGATGGGTTATCCTGTGGTGGGAAGGGAAATGTCTACCCCTACCTTTCCTTCTATCAATAAATATGTTCCGTTATATCCAGGCACACACTCCTTGAGGATGGCTCTCAACTCACCCTGTTGCATGCAGCTCTTAAAAAGAAGGAACTATTATTGCCTTTTCTTGTGGTTTTTGTTATCATCTTTAGAGAATATTTCTGAGCTTTCTGGAGAAAGAAGCAAAACCCTGAATCACAAGCCTTTATTTTATAAAAATCTCTCTTATAAAGCTTCCTTTTGCATATAGCAGATTTTGCCTCTCTTTGAAATAGTAAATAAGGGCAGTAGAATTCTATTTAGAATTTTTTTAATTTATAGAAATTTCTGATTATAAGTAAAGCTCTTATACTACATGAGTAAGAATAGGAAGATAAGAATGTAAAAACAGAGACTGCAAATTAATGCCTACAGAGGTGAAGCAGTCAATGTAAAAATCCCAGAATACTAGAATTAAATTGGAATAGAGAATAGCTATATCCAGAAAATGATGATTCTATTTGCTAAGCTCTCTGCTACTCTTCTGAACAGGAGAAAGAGTAAATAATTACCAAAAGTGACCTTGAATCCATCTGGCCATTCACAGATCCCCTGAACTGGGATAAAATTCAAAAGAGGGCCTGTGGTCTTGGGACATCATCTCTAATTAATCTTGAATATAACCAGCCTGATATTTTGGAGTGTGACAAAGAATAAGCTAATACATTTCTCCAAACATTGGTCTAGAAATGTTACAGCAACATATATGTTTATAGACTCATTCATACAGTCTAACTATATATATATATTTTTAATATTTTTTTTATTTATTTATGATAGTCACAGAGAGAGAGAGAGAGAGAGAGAGAGAGAGAGAGAGGCAGAGACACAGGCAAAGGGAGAAGCAGGCTCCATGCACCGGGAGCCCGACGTGGGATTCGATCCCGGGTCTCCAGGATCGCGCCCTGGGCCAAAGGCAGGCGCCAAACCACTGCGCCACCCAGGGATCCCACAGTCTAACTATATTGGTAGGTTTTTCCACTTAGCTTTGTCATGTTTAGTCAAATCAAACTTACTACTTGCACATACAAAGGTGGGGAAGAACACCAAAAAGTGAAAGCTAATCAGAAGTAAAATTTAGTAAAAACTAGACCACAGAAACCAGAGAGGATTCTAATGCTAATTGCAGGTTCTTCTCTCTCTCTCCGTGGCCCTCTCTAGCTCTCTCTCAAGTAAATAAATATTTTTTAAAAGCCTAAAAATAAATGAAATGAAATGATACTAATCATTTATTATCCTTGTGAAAATTGAGAAAAGTTATTACATAAATCGATTTCTGAGTTCTCTGGTTCATGTAGCATCCTAGTTGAAAAAAAGGCTAATTTAGAGGATTGGTGGGGAAGCTATAAAAAAGGAAAATATAAATTAGTAAAGCATTTAGAAGATAAAAAGAGAAGATTTGCTAAGATCAGAGAAAAATAAAGTTGACTTTGGTTTCTGATAAGTAAGTAGAGTCTTATATCCATCTAAAGTATATCCTTGCATATGCAATAAATCTGGAAATGAGAAAAAAGGAGAACAAATTCTGTTTCTTTTTCTGATTATTTAATTACTAAAAAAACAAACAGTTAATTGTCATTACATCTATTCTGAATAAAGCAGAATGGTGATGTCAGACATAATTAATACAATTATAAAGGCTATCCATTGCTATTTATCATCAGTTCATACTTATTGAGTAGACATACAAAGTGATTTTTAACTAGGACTGTGCATTTGAACCACCTATGAGCTTCTTTTTTGGGGTCCTACTCCAAAACCTACTATGGCAAAATCTTACTTGTTGGGGCCTAGGATGAAAATTTGGGAAAACTGTTTTAGTTAATTCTGGGCATCCATGAAGACTCCATGCTGGAGTCTTCAATTTTAAGAAAAAAAGTTAAGCTCTAAACATGCTCTATTTTCAGCAATTTATTACTAAAGTTTAAGGGCATGGGCTCTGAAATCAGAGCTGGGCTCTAATCCTATTTTTGCCATTTCTCAGCTATATGACCCTGGGCAACTTCTCTATGCTTGAGTTTATCTATAAAATGGGTGTAATAACAACACTCAACTCAACTCATAGCATTGCTGGGAGAATTCAATATATGAAAATATCTGGCACAATGCTTGGTACACATCAAGCACAAAACAAATTAAGCTATGACTATTCATTATACATTTTTTAATTTAAAAAGAATGATATAAAACATACACTTTAAAGGCCTAATTCAAGGTGCAAAGTCTCTTTAAAATCTATTAGAAAGGTGATTAGGCTGATTCCAACTTGTCTTATACTGACCAGCAGAAGAGGTGTCCTTTTCCACAGTCCACAGCAGGAGCTCTGAGCAAGGGAAAGCTGAGTGTATCAGACCCAGATGTATTTGATCCTTGTTTTGTAAGTCTGACTGCTCTTTCACAGCCTGGAGTAGGACACCATTTAATGGCAGGATTATTTTCAACAAAGGCCTGTTGAAACAGCAATAATAAAACACAATAGAAATATATTACCTCTTAATTTTCAGAGTGTATCGCAGGTCAGTTTACTTTAGAGAAAAAAAAAGAGTGAAATAAAAAACAAGGAGTAATCAAGCTCAAGAAATACTTAATTTAGTACCAGAAAGTATGGAAATTAGTAAGAAGGAAAAAAGAGGTAATTACCTTAGTAACCACATGACTTTTTAAATTTATGGTTTTTTTTTTTAAATCTAAAAACCAGGTAGATGATGAAATAAAAATGCAATTATTCACACAGAAAATGTGTATTTTAAGAATGTTCTCTCATACAACGTACTGCTTTTCTGATGGAAAACAATTATAAGACTATTAGTTGCATTTGAACTGTAAATTTCTAAACGGCACCCTAATAATACCTAAAAATCAGTATTATGATGCTTTGTTATGAAACAGGGCATCTTTTTGAAAAGTTCATATGTCATAGTTTAAAGTACAAAAAATCTGCACAAAGCAGTCAAAAAAATTTTCTTTAAGAAACAGAGAGTGCGAGAGCAGATGCCTGTGAGTGGGGGGAGGGGTAGAGGGAGAGGGAGAGAAAAAAGTCTTAAGCAGACTCCCCGCAGGGCCCGAGTCAGGCTTAATCTCATGACCTGGAGATCATGACTTGAGCTGAAATCAAGAGTCGGATGCTTAACTGACTGAGCCACCGAGACACCCCCAAAGTGCAATTTTTAAATCACACAAGAAAGCAACTTGCATACTTTTAGACAGACAACTCTTTTGTTTTTTTAAAAAAAGATTTTATTTATGCATGAGAGACACAGAGAGAAAGAGAGGCAGAGACACAGAGGGAGAAGCAGGCTCCTCACAAGGAGCCTGATTTGGGACTCCATCTTGGGTCTCCAGGGTCATGCCCTGGGCTGGCGCTAAACTGCTGAGCCACCCAGGCTGCCCTGGACAGACAATTCTTAAATGGAAATAAAGACAGAAAAAAAATAAAAATGAAACTATTCTTTGAAAAAAACCCATTCCAAGTTGATAATCTTTATTTCTGAATATTTCTATTTAGAAGTTTAAAATATGTGTCTTTTGGAAAACTGCAAATAGGTACTATCTACTTTGAACACTGTCTTGATCAATCAGTTTTAAAAGTGCAACAGGCAAATTAGTAAATAGTTTTGAACAAATTCTATTTTTGTGATTTACTACTTCAGCTTTTTACTTTTATATCTATCATGACTATAACAAAATGCTTTAGGGCACCTGATGGCTCAGTTTGTTAAGTGTCCAACTCTTGGTTTTGGCTCAGATCATGATCTCAGGGTTGTAAGATCAAGCCCTGTGCTGAGCGTGGAAATGATTGAGATTCTCTCCCTCCCTCTTCCTCTGCCCCTCCTCCCACTTACATGCATATGCATGCTCTCTTTCTCTCTCTTAAATAAACAAACAAACAATTAAATAAATAAAATCTTTAAAAAAACCTAATACTTTAGCTTAAAACTTTCACTAATGTCACCATTCCTTCATGAAGTTTTTCTGGGAGATAAAAGTCAGAGTCCAAAATTTTATGTGTTTTCAAAAATAAAACAAAAATCAAAATGTGTTATATAGGTTTAATAAAATTAAAATGATGGAAATCAGTTGACTGGCAGGATACCTTAATATCAAACTGTAGGTATCGTTTGTCCATTTCCTTAGAAACTACACTTTCTATGATATCCACAGGCACAAGTTGGAAGCAATCATATGCAGGGCAGAAAATGTTGTGAGCTTCACCTTCTTGAATTTTCAGATTCAAAAACCTATTAAAATTATCAATTGATAGAAAAAAAAGGAAGACCATAATTTATTTGCACATTCTAAGAAGTTTTTCTTTATGCTGAATTTTTGGTTAGAGTATAATTAAAATAGCACCAATGAACAAAATATGGATTATCAATTGTAATACACTGATTCATATAACTCACAAACATATTGAACACTTACTACCTGCCCGACCATTCATTCATTTATACACATACACATATTATGTGAATATATATACTCAGATTTATGTTATATATATATATATGTGAATATATATCTGAGTATATATATTCACATATATATATATATGTGAATATATATACTCAGATTTATGTTATATATATAGTTTTTACATGTTCCTCTTTTGCTTTATCCTCCAAAAACTGAAACAATATATTTAACATTAAAATTTTAGAAATGAATGGTTTAAAAAGGTCATGCTCAATTTTCAATATTCTATACATTTAAAGAAAAGGGAGCAATTATAGAAAATTAAGTCATGGATAATCCATGATATTTGGGAGTGGCACTGGAAGATAGCATACTTTTTGAAGAAAAGAGTTTTTGCTTATATTTCATTTAGACGAATATTAAGTTGCATGTCCTATTCTAGGTATACTAGTTAAGATAGCAGGGAAAAGGTCTCCTGGAGAGTGGCAGGAATCTAGCCCAAGGTGAATTAAGTGATTAAGGAGGAGGATTTTGAGTTAGAGAATTCCAGGTCTGTCACTAACAAGTTGCATGATCTTCAGCAATTTATTTACCTGTTTTGCCCCTTAGGTTCACTATCTGTAAAATGGAGATAATAGTAAGTGCTTCTTGGGGTTGTTATACAGATTATATGATATAATATGTATGACTATCTGGATGGTGCCTGGCATAGAATAAGAATTCATAAATTTTAGCAAGGGTTTTATTATTATTATTATTATTATTATTATTATTATTATTATTACCTACGGAAAAAACAAGAAAACAAATGAGTTTTTGAAGTGTGATTTAACACTTAAACCTAGAGAAAATAAATGAAAAAACAAGCAATTAAGTCACCATTCTCTAGGGATCACCATCAACAGTTTGACTATTTTGCCTGCAGTATTTTCCTTTGGTTCTCAGTGTCTTAATTTAACTGCACTTAAAAATAAAAAAATCAAGCTAACTGAGACATCATCAGATCTGCTCCTTCTGCCCCATTTCCACCTTCTTCAGCAATTTCATCTGGTACTTCAAAGAAAACAGAGCCCTCTCTTAATATCCTCCTTGCTACACCCCACAGCTAGCCATATCTTTAGCTATCTTTGCCTTCTTCTCACTCATTTCAGTGAAAGAGGGCTTCCTCCTTTATCCCCAAGCTAATCCATAAAAACTCTGGCCAGCTCCAGAATTTGCACAATCCAGAAATATCCTCTCTCTATCTGTCCTTCCCTCACTGGTCTTTTCTTTGACACAGTCAATATGCTCAAGTTTTTCCTACCCTGAAACATTCTCAATTAAATGATTCTTTTTAGCTCCACTTTCCTTTCATGTCAGTTTCTTGACAAAATAGTTTGATGATTTGTCATTTCTTCCTCAAGTCCATCCCACTGACTTCTCAACCTGCGATACTCTGGCTTTTATAACCTCTTCACCGAATGGCCAGCTCTTAACAAGGCCATTAAGACTACCCATTAGCCCAAGGATTCAAGACCTCTCTGTTTTTATCTGCCTTGACTTCTCTGGAGCATCACACACTGCTAAACAGTTCCTTCTTTCAGATTCTCTCTTTTCTCTGGCTTCTAGGACTTATTTTTTCCCTCTGGCATATTCTTCTTACCTTTGGTTGATCCTTATTTGTCTTTCTCACTAGTGCTTTTTACTCTCCTGATCATTTATGTTTTATTGTTCTCTAGGGTTTTCACACCAGAACTCTCCCCTCCTTCTCATTTCATTCAATCTTTCTGGGTGATCTAAATATTCTCAACTTAAAACTATCACCTACATGCTGATGACTCTGAAATTTAAAGCCTGGATCTCCCTTCTTAGCTACAGATTTTGACTACACACAATGTTTTTCCTTAAATGTCTCATATGCATTTAAAATTCAACATGTTTAAAATCTTACCCCGTTTTTCAATATGATTTAAAAACCACACAAGCATCATAAAACTCTGCCATATCCCAACAGAAGGGCATTCTGTGTCTTAGTTGTCAGGTAAAAATTACCTGTAATACTGTGTGTCAGGAAAAACAATTTGGCAGAAATAAAGATGGATGAAATATTAGGGGAAATACTAGAGAGCAGCAGTTCTCAAGGTGTGATTTGTGGACCTGAGACTTTTCAGGGGATTTATGAGGTCAAAACTATTTTCATAATGGTATGTATTAAAACTGTTTTACAGTGTATGTTCTCATTCATTTGGGGAATATAAAAAATAGTGAAAGGGAATATAAAGGAAGGGAAAAGAAATGTTGGGAAATATCAGGAAGGGAGACAGAACATAAAGACTCCTAACTCTGGGAAACGAACTGGGGGTGGTGGAAGGGGAGGAGGGCGGGGGGTGGAGGGAAATGGGTGACGGGCACTGAGGCGGACACTTGACGGGATGAGCACTGGGTGTTTCTCTGTATGTTGGTAAATTGAACACCAATAAAAATTAATTAAAAAAAAATAAAATCAAAATAAAATAAAATAAAATAAAAAAATAAAACTGTTTTATTTAAACTGCTAGTGCCTTAGCATGAATCATGGCAGTGGTACTAAAACTACACTGGTAGATTTTATATTTTTCACTGCTTTCCACTTGCAGTTAAAGAAAAAAAAAAAGCCAGTTTCATTTAAGAATATCCTTGACAGAGTAATAAAAATTATGAATTACTCGTTAATTATTAATAAATTTTATTGATTATTTAGTTTATTATATTAAATGTTAACTCACAAGTATACATCTTTTGGGTATTCTGTGCAAAAGGAATGGGGAATTTAAGCATAATGAACTTCCGGGGCATACCAAACAAAGCAAGGTGGCTGTCTCAAGGAAAAGCACTTAGGAAACTGTTTAAGTTACAAGTAGACCTACCTGCTTTTATCATGAAACATTATTTTTATTTGAAAGAGCAACAACAAATGATGATTGCTTGGACTTGGTTTTATAGACTTTTCTGGAAGATGAATTAAGTGAGCTTGTCATGTCAAGGAAAAAAGTTGACAGAGAAATCTGGGGCAAACTTTACCCATGTTTTTATCTTGTAGGCCAATCATCCTTATGAAGAGGATAATAACTATCATTTATTGAGTGGTAACTATGTGCCAGGCCCTATTTGTTTTAAGCATTTTACATATATTAAGCCATCTAACAGTCTGACAGTAATCCTATGATGTACTTACTATTATCACCATTTTATAGATAAGGAAACTGAGGCACAGGGAGGTTACCACTTACCTAAATCAACAACTAATAAGTAGCAGGAAGGATAATCTAGGCTGGGTAGAAAATAATTATTTCCCTTTCATTTAAGTCCTTGAAGTAGATACTTCAAAGCATCTATTGGATTGATAATATTATGGAGTAGGAAGAGTAAAATTAATTCAGTTTTTGAACTACCTAACGATTTTTAAAATTCCTTTCTTGTTTCTTCAACAAAGAAGTTTCTTTTCTACATGCCTATGAAAGGACAACAATTATTTTAAAAATGATTTTATCAATGCACAAACCACCCAACCTGGAACTTGTTTTCCTGCTGCTTGATTTGACAAGAACTACTGGTAGGATGAAAGGAGGGGAATCCTAGGCAGGTTGATAAAGTAACACAGAAAATAATCATTAGATTTTTCAAATTTGAATCTTACCATAAACTTCCCATGGCTAGTCTGTGATGAGTATGGGAGATGGTTCCTGTGATACAAGTATGGTGAGGGAGGTAAAGGAAGTTCAAAAAATTCAAGTAAATCCCTTGGGGAGGCTCAGTTTTCACACAGAAACCATGGTCAACAGTAGCAAACTTGGAAGATTCCAGAAAATACTCACTAATACAACAGAATTAACAATTTTAAGCTAAATAAAGTACTGTACCTGTGGCAGATTTTCTGCATTCATAATTAGGTCAAAGTTAGCTTTGGATTGTAAACTTGACCCTTGCTGATCAGTTTATGTATCAGTTGTACTGGTTTGATCTTATCGAATTAGACTCAGGGTAGAATCTAGTCTATGTTTTAAGAACAATGACCAATTACTCTCATTTATTCTGACTTTTTAGGAAACCATAATATTTCCCCCCTCCAAATGAAATTTTCCTCCATATCCTGACTTAGAGGAAAAGAAAATGTATTCAAAATGAAATAAGAGTGACCGAAAGATAAGTGTTGTCTAGAAAATTGGGAAGGAGGAGGTGGTAGGAGGATGAGGGAGGCAGATAGAGAAGGGTGGGAGGGATTTCAAGGAGAAATGAAGAAACTTTGGGGGTAATGGGTATATTCATTATTTTGATTGTGGTAATGATTTCATGGGTGTGTACATATGTCAAGGCTTATCAAATTATTTATTTTAAATATGTAGTTTATTATATGTCAATATAACTATTTAAGGAAACAATAGAAAATTTGCTCAGGTTTTTGTTCTCTCGCCCAACATGGTACTCCCCCAGCTCCCTCCACTTGGAATCTGGTACTCCAACAAAAAGAAGAGTTTGAAAACTTCTGAGTTTTAAGATTTCCTTAATTACTTATGACATGCTTTGCTTGATCATTTATGTGCTGCAAAGATAATATAATATTGTATTCTCATTAATTATATTGATCTTCTCCTTTGTTTTGTTGGTAAACCTCTCTTGAAAAGTGCAACATTAGAGCAAAATTAAGGGATGGTAAAGAGTCTAAATCTTGACAAGATAATGGGCAGGAGAAGAGAGACAAATATGAGAAACAAAATAAGTATCCCATTTGTACCCCACCATGTCTAGAAGAGACACCAAACTTTGAATTGATTAAAAAGGAATTTTAAACATTCATATTCTTACAGATTTTAAAGGCTATTTATTTGTCACAAAAAATGTAAAGAAAACATAAAACAAATGCTTATAAGTTATTAGAATATAAAAAATACTTATTCTTGACATTTAGGTGTAGGCTTGAAATTTACATTAGATATAATATTCTTCCTTAGCAGTAAAGTATATTTCAGTGCAACTCTGAAACCAGTATGAATAATCCATATCATTGAATATCAAAAGCAGGCAATTTTATTACCAAATCAGTGTTCTCATGCAGTAAGAAATACTAAGTTGCACATATACTCACGACTCCCAGCATCCTCTACAAAAGTCATGTCCACAGGGCATATCCACTGGGTCTTCAAATACAGAAATACTGCACATACAAATGTCACACTGGAGATGAAGAAGAGCAACGATTTAAACGAAGTCATAGACAATGACATATGTGTTTGTTCACTAGCTTAAGGCAAAAATATTGCTATAGTAATCATAAAGTTAAGTGTTTCAGTTATAAAGGAGGTTATTAAAGTCAGTGTGCCTATTTCTGACTGAATAACAAATGTCATGCCTACTTGATTATAAACTATTAAGGGATTAATTTTTAATTTATTTTTAAAGATTTTATTTATTTATTCATGAGAGATACAGAGAGAGAGAGGCAGAGACATAAGTAGAGGGAGAAGCAGGCTCCCCTCTGGGAGCCCGATGTGGGACTGGATCCCTGAATTCTCGGGTCACGCCCTGAGCGAAAGCAGAGCTTAATCGCTGAGGCATCCAGGCATCCCTATTAAGGGATTTAAATGTTTTTCATGCACAAGTCAAACTCTTAAATTCCAAATTTATTTATTTATCAGTAACTATGCACTTGGGAAAGAAAGTATAAGAAACAACCATTAAAAAATCTATTCAGGCCAAAATCAAATTGTCCATTGCAAAATAACCACTTCAATTATCATGTCCTTTAGTCTATACTCATTCCAGAAAGTCTACAAAAACAGAGCAACTTTGTGTTTTCAACATAAAAACTCAGGCTATTCTGAGTAGCAATTTAATGATTTCCACCCAAGGGAACCCCACTATAAAACTATGTATCTTCTAAACAGTGACTTGTTAGAAGCAAACATTCCAACATTACAGATGCAAATTATAGAAGTAGGATTCTATTTTCTTTTTTAAGAGTTTATTTATTTATTCATGAGAGACACAGGCAGAGGGAGAAGCAGGCTCCATGCAGGGAGCCCGATGCGGGACTTGATCCCAGGACTTCAGGATCACGCCCTGAGCCAAAGGCAGACACACAACCGCTGAGCCACCCAGGTATCCCAGGATTCTATTTTCTAAGAAGGCCTAGATAAAACCCAGAATGCTTTCATTTTTATCACATATTTTGACTGACTGAACTATTAAAGAAATGTCAGAATCTCCTATAACAGCATACCAATGGTATGCCAATTAAAAATGTAGACAGTGGCAGTACTGTTTTTCAATAAAAAGCAATCATTTATTATGGAAATGTATCAAGATGATACACTCCAAAGCTTTATTGAAATTTTGTATTTACATAATTATCAATACATCATGAGCATTTTCAAGAAAATATAAATTTTTTTCATATTTTTACTTAAAGTGCCTATCACAAACTCAACTTTTATTTATTTTTTAAAAAAGATTTTATTTATTTATTTGACAGAGAGAAAGAGCACAAATAGGGGGAGCAGCAGGCAGAGGGAATGGGAAAAGCAGATTCCTCACTGAGCAGGGAGCCCGATGTGGACTTGATCCCAAGACCCTGGGATCATGGCTGGAGCCAAAGGCAGACACTTTTTTTTGGTATATTTTTTTTATTGGAGTTTGATTTGCCAGCATATAGTATAACACCCAGTGCTCATCCCGTCAAATGCAAAGGCAGACACTTAACTGACTGAGACACCCAGGCTTCGAACAAGCTCAACTTCTGATATTTCAGTATGGTGTGTTTATAACTTTAAGCACCTAGAAATTTTAAGTATAAATATAAATTTTATAAAAAAAATTTTAAGTATATGGCTTTCTCAAACTTTTATGTTTTCTGTTTTGTTTTTTTTTTTTTTTTTTTTTTTTTTTTTTAAATTTTTATTTATTTATGATAGTCACACACACAGAGAGAGGCAGAGACACAGGCAGAGGGAGAAGCAGGCTCCATGCACCAGGAGCTGGACGTGGGATTCGATCCCGGGTCTCCAGGACCGTGCCCTGGGCCAAAGGCAGGCGCTAAACCGCTGCGCCACCCAGGGATCCCATGTTTTCTGTTTTGAAATGAGAGAAGAAAATCTTTTGTTTCTCAATCTATAATTCAGAGATAGCAAAAATATTCTGTGATAATGAATATTTACCAAAGGGTGAAATAACTGAACTCTTTAAGAAGGGTATATAGGATTCAATTACTAGAATACATTAGAGGTTCCATGAAACAAAACAAAATACACACACACACACACACACATACACATATATATTTTTTCTTTTTCTTTTTTTTGAGAGAGAGTGAGAGCAGAGGGGTGGGGGGCACAGGTGGGAGGAGAGGGAAAAGGAGAGAGACAGAGGGAGACAGAATTTTTTTTTTTTTTTAAAGATGTTATTTATTTATTCATGAGAGACACAGAGAGAGAAAGAGGCAGAGACACAGGCAGAAGGAGAAGCAGGCTCCATACAGGGAGCCTGACGCGGGACCCGATCCCAGTCTCCAGGATCACACCCTGGACTGAAGGTGGCGCTAAACCACTGAGCCACTGGGCTGCCCAGGGAGACAGAATTTTAAGCAGGCTCCACATTCAGTATGAGCCTATACAGGGCTCGACCTCACAACCCTGAGATCATGACCTGAGCCAAAACCAAGAGTTGGCCACTTAACCAACTGAGTCACTCAGGTGCCCCTTCCATGAAACAATATTAAATAATTTAAAAGTTAAAAGACTAAACACAAAACTATAGGAAGCACAGTGAATACTGAACCATACCAAACTGGTGTCCAAATCCCCAGGAGATAAACTTATTTCATCTGGAGAGGTGACAGA
Source organism: Vulpes lagopus (assembly GCF_018345385.1). Classification (NCBI taxonomy): domain Eukaryota; kingdom Metazoa; phylum Chordata; class Mammalia; order Carnivora; family Canidae; genus Vulpes; species Vulpes lagopus. Next base: position 17,679,498 of record NC_054836.1, on the reverse strand, counting down.
AGAACGTGTAGTCCTTGGAGTTCTTGGAGAAGGGAGTGTGTCCCAGGCATTATACCCACTTGGTGGTGGAGTTGGCATCTGAACACCTGATCGTTGGCAGCAGTTCTCTGGGTTGGACATCCAAGCTTCAAGTAATTTCTCCCGGTCCCAGTCTTTAAGAAAAATGGAGTATCTCTCAAAAAACAGGAAATATGGTAATGTTTTAAGAGTTTCATAATAATAAAATAAAGATAAAGAGATATAGGCCATCTAAAGGAAGAAAAATTATTTATATCAAATTAATAATTGCAAATGAATATTTAGGTATGTTATGTCCACTAATAAATATATTTTTTAAAGATTTTATTTATTTATTCATAGACAGAGAGAGAGAGAGGCAGAGACACAGGCAGAGGGAGAAGCAGGCTCCATACAGGGAACCCGATGTGGGACTTGATCCCAGGTCTCCAGGATCACACCCCAGGCTGCAGGCGGCGCCAAACCGCTGCGCCACCAGGGCTGCCCTAAGAAAAATATTTTATTTTTATTTGCTTATTTATTAAAGTAGGCTCTATGCCCAGTGTGGCACCTAATACATGACTCTGAGGATTGAGACCTGAGCTGAGATGAAGAGTCAGCCACTTACTTAACTGAGCCACCCAGGCACCCCAATTCACTAATATTTTTAAACAGAATTTAAACTTTTATAATCTACTGTGGTTTGTAACTATGTCAATATCTAATAATATTATCAAAATTTCCAGTCATTTCTACTAGTAATCAAAAGTGGTGCCTCACACATCACTTCTGGAAGTCACAAAAATTTTCATGGCATAGATTTGACTTAGGCATTTTACTCTTTTCAAGAAAAATATGTAAAACTTGCAATTGGTTTCACTGGTGTCAAGTTGCAAAATGGTTACATAGCTTATTATAAACATATCAAAATGCCAATGAGTCCAAAAATCATTTGATAAACAGCTTGAAAGGAGAAGAAATTTCTGAAGGGATTATTATGGTTATGAAAAGTTTTAGTGCATTAGGTATGCATTCTGTATTGAGTTCACATCTGACCTAACTAAAAAAGATGATCTTCCTACTGAACACTTTTAAAATTACCAAATGAAGCATGTTGTTATGAAGTTCAGAGCCTTAAAAACCTTACCCATTAAAAATAATAAGTAAATACTTCTAGTTATTTTGCTAGCTGTTTTACACATATTATATCTCTTGTTCCTTCCAAGAAACTTTTCAATCATTATTTAGATGAAGAAATGAGGACTCAGGGAAGTTATATAACTTGCCCAGGCTCACATAGATTGTGAGAGATTTGAAACCAATTTCTGTGATTACAAAGCCTGTTTTCTTTCTACTGTAGCACAATGTAGTATAGGGTCAAGAGCCGTATAGAACCAATTATCCAAAACAGACACATTCTATACAATTTTACCACTCTAATACAAATAGCTGTGGAAATTTTCTATGCAAGACTTTTTTCAACCATATTAAATCAGTGTATTTGGTGGCTTAACAGGATAATTATGACTCAAGAGATGCCATATGGATACAGCAAGTGTATTTCCAGCTGTGTAAACCATATGACCAGGGCACAGAAGTATAATGAAGATACATGAGCAGTTCTGTAAAGTCACAGCATACCATGCTGTCATTTGAGAAGATGGAAAATGAGATTGGGAAAGGGTCAGATTACAAAGAGGATAAAAAAATCCAACAAGTGAAAAAAAACTGCATGGGTGCATTCCAGGAAATGTTGCTACATGGATGTTAGTACTTGGATAGTTCATTACTTACTTAAAAAGTTAAAATTACTTAGACTAGTAAGATTATTTTTCTGAAGTATCCATTATGTTACTTTTTAATAAAGGGGGAAAAAAAGAACTACTATAATTTCTTTAGACAGATACTGAATATTCTAGATTTTAGACTTAGCTACTATGAATATTTTTCAGCACAACTCCTGCTTGGATTGTGTCACATCATTTACCTGGCAAATATTAACTGAATGTCTTACGTGCCATGCACTGTCAGGCAGCAGGGATACAATGGGAGGAATAATCAGGCAGGACTCTTGCCTTCATGAAACTTACAGTCTAGCAAGGAGAAAGACACTACGTAAAAAAATTATCACTGTCAGAGTGTTATGACAGGTAGAGAATAGCAGTCAGAGAAGGTGACTCTGGGGAAACAGCTTGAAGTGGACAACTGAAAGAGGAATGGGAGTTAACTAGTAAAAGAGTGGGAAATACATTCTAGACAGGTGGGCACAGCATGTTCAAAGACCCTGTGGTAGGAGGGAAGACGACATCCTTGTGAAATTCAAAGGTCAATGTAGCTACAAGCATGGAGATCAGAGGGAAAGCATTGTGTGAGATGAGGCTGAATAAAATAGGGAGGGGCTACATAATGCAGGACTCTTATTTTTTATTTTTTTAAAAGATTTTATTTATTTATTCATGAGAGAGAAAGAGAGAGAGAAGGAGAGAGGGAGAGAGACAGAGGGAGAAGCAGACTCCATGCAGGGAGCCCGACGTGGGTGGGACTTGATCCCAGGACTCCAAGATCATGCCCTGGGCTGAAGGCAGGTGCTAAACGGCTGAGCCACCTGGGAATCCTCCATGAAGGACTTTTTTAATAACACTGTATCGTCAGCTCAGGAATAGTAGGAAATCACTGAGAACTTGAGCTTGGGGTTAGGAAGCACAGGTTGTCACGATCAGATTTGAAAAGATCATTCTGACTACAACAAAGAAACTGGATAGGGCAGGAGTAGAGGGAACACAGTTCAAATAGGAGGGTGATGGGCAGTGTAAGTGAGAGATGATGGAAGCTGGGCCAGGTGGTTGGTTGCAGTGGAGATAAAGAAAAAGAGAAGAGTTTAAGACATGGAAGGTAAAAGTGACAATTCGGTGACAACAGGACATAAGAGTCTGAAGGACATGATATGTCTAAGTTGGTGTTCCAGGTTCACCCTGCTGGTTGGTTGGTGCCATCAATGTAAACAGGGAATACCAGAGAATCAGGTAGAAGGGGAAGAGCATGATTTTAGTTTTAGACATAATAGGTTTAAGGTGCTTTTGAGATATCCTAGAGCTGCTTTAAAATAGGTAGTTATATACAAGGGTGTGAAGCTAAGAAAAGAAGTCTGGTCCAGAGGGAGAAATCTATACCTATAGAAACCTTGGGAAAAGCTATCATTTCCTAGGAAGAGGGAAGAGTGAGAAGATGTAGACCACTGACATTTAATTGCCTAGAGAAGATGATGAGTCTTCCAAAGAGTTTTAAAAAAATACTTCAATATAAATTAACTCTAAGCATAAGCAAATTATCCTTTGTCTCATGTTTTGTAAACTTTACTTATTTTCTTATTAGGTAGCATTCAATTAAATGTTACTTGTATTAATGAGGAAACACTCAGAGAACCACTGTATTCCAACAGAGTCCTCCTTAAAATTCAATTACTGCTCAGTAAATATTGCCAAACATTTTAGTCTTCTGCTTAATCTAGATCAACTTCCTTACCTTAAGATTAAATTTGACAAAAAAAAAAGATTAAATTTGACAACAGATAATATAATACTCAAATCTATTTTCCTGTGTAAAGCTGAGTGAATGTTACCAAGGATGTAATCTATAAATCTTCCAAACAGTTCAGTTTAATAGCTCTGAAACAGAGCCTATCCTGGTTTTGAGAACAATCAGTATAAACTGTAGTTCTGTGCACTATTTTATTCACTAACATCAGTTATCTCTGTAATTTTATTGGATTATCAAATGTCACTGTCACTGATATTACTCAAACAATATAGAAGAGATGTCCATTTGAGAACCTGCTAGCCTCTATTTTATGCCTTAATAGGGAAATGAAATATAGAACTTTTAAATAAGTTATCAAAAAAGTTATCCCAGGATATTACGAAATAAGAAAATTCAACTAGATATCACCTTATTAGAACTGATCCCTATTGTGCAGAAGAAGTAACTTCAGAAATATCAATAGAGTAAAAATGGAGTTGATAATTTATTTAGAGGGGGAGGGTCAAAGGAGGTGGGGTGGAGAGAGAGAGAGAGGGAGAGAGAGAATCCTAAATAGGCTCCATGTCCAGCACAGAACCTGATGTGGGGCTCAAACTTACAACCATGAGATCATACTTGAGCTAAAATCAAGAGTCAGATGCTTAACAAAGTGAGCCACCCAGGTACCCCTGGAGTCGATCATTTAACAATACTTGATGACACAATATAAATGTATAGAGATGAAAATGTTCTTTTAAAAAATTTTGGTAAGGTTAGCCTTAGATTCTTTATATATCGTAACTTAGAGTTATGATACAGTATCTAGGTGAATGTAGATACCTGTGGCAGAAATGGTTAAGAGTACACAAAAAATGCTCCAGTATAGAACTGTTGCTTGCAGTTAAGTGTGGCCAAGTGACTAGATTCTGGGCAATGCAATATATGCAGAAGTAATGTATATATAAATAACATTTCAGGTATATTATTTATTATATATCATTTATTTTATAACCATTTTCTGAGAGCTTGATGTATGTTAGGTACTGTGGAAACAACAGCAGAAAAAACAATAAAAGCTACCCTCTAAGAGCTCCCAGGTTAATCTAGAGGAAAAGCAAATAAAGAGATTACTATAAAACTGTATTCTAACTGATGACACAAGATGTAGCAGGAATAGACAGGAAGGGCCTCAGGGAAGACTTGGGAACACAGAAGCAGAAAAGGTTTCCTGGAAGATGTGGTTACTAAGGACAAGCAAGAGTGGGTAAGTAAAGAAATGGGGAGATTGAGAGGCCAGGTAAAGAAATCTGGATCATGAAGGTTTACTTAAGAGTATGGATGGTTTTAACTCTGTGGAAAGCTAGTGAAGGGTTTTTCAGCAAGGGAACGACATGCTCAGGTGTGCATTTTAAAAGAATAGTCTAATGGCAATATGAAAAATTAATAGGGTGAAAGAAGAATGACAACACTGGAGACCAGGACTCAGGAGACTACGATTTAGATGGAAACTAATGACAGCCTGAATTTAAGTCAGCGGCAATGGGAATGACAAGAGCTAGAGGAGGGAGGGGGGTGGGAGGAGTGGGAGGATGAGAGACACTTAAGAGAAATGATGAGACTGTGGCCAAATGTAACAGACATGGAGGAGTAAAGTATGCCTTTCAAGTTTCTGGCAGGGTAAGTTGATGACTGTGACACTCGTGTATCAGTACAGTGGGAGAAAAGAGGAGTTCAGGTGTGGACATCCTTAGATTGAGGAGAAAACATTAAACAGACATTTAGAAACTCAACGGCAAATATTATTAAAGTCAGACTGTAGATGTACTTTTTATTGTTTGGGTGATTTTTGAAACCTTCAGTTTCATTAGATAAACATATATAGCCATGTTTCTCTGAGATTGGTCCACTTGGTAGGTGTCTTTACAACATGTATTTTTAAGCCCCACCCCTCACCTAGTGACTTAGACTTTCTGGAAATAATATAGGAGTCTCTGGTTAGTTTCCCAGGCAATCCTTATTCATACTAAAATTTATGAGCCACTGGCATATAAAGTAGGAAGAGTCTCAAGTACAGAACCCTGGGAAATATCAATATTGAAGGCAGGGATTCTAGAAAGTTAATACCAAATTATTCACAGTGATGACCATGGGATGGTGAAATATGGAATTTCAAGTTTTCTTCTGATCAAAAGATTATATAAAAAATTTTGGAAGTTGACATTCTATTTTAGTATAGATGATACAGATTTATAGTTCAAATAGACAAGTAAGCCAGACAGGATAGCCACTTATTTTTAAATCAGAAAAAAATTATCTTTGAAACCAGCCAAAATATCAAATATGAACTGTGCAATGACAGGTTCCAATTCAGCCATGTGACAACTCCCAGAATGGCTACCTTAAGTTTTACAGAGAACTGAAAACAAGCGGAGTACTTTTCCTAAATTGGTAGGTAATCTCCTTAAAGAAAACGAAAAAACAACCCCATTCCCCCACACCAAAACAAAAAAACTTAACAGGGACATTATATTCTTGTGTTGACTCTGTAAGTTTGCTTTGTGCATTTCATGCTGAGAAACATGTTATATAAAATAAATATAACTGACAGTATTAACAGTATTATTCTTAGGTATTTAATTGATTTAAGTAAAAATTAATGTTAAAACTAGGACTAGGACTATAGATTCCAACTTTCAACTCCGTTCACCAGGCATAGTTTTAAAATTAGACAATCCATAAGCTGGTTTAATAGCTTGATTTTTAAAAAACAAATTTCTCATTTCTCTTCAATGATTTATAGCCAGTTTGTACTTCAAAATACAGAATGATCTGAGGGTGTTGGGTCCTGCAGTAACCACTACGCAAAAAACAACTTAGGCCTGTTTAACAAACTATTTGGTTTTACATTGAATTCATAAAATAGCCATATTTTCACTGAAAAGTTTCAAAAAGCAGTCATGTTATCAGAAACGGAAGACATTTTTCATTACCGTGAGCTCGAAGTAAAGCTTCAGCAGTAAACAGTGGAGCCTGAAGCATGTCTGCAGTCTCCACAATAAGCATATCTTTCAATTTACGAAGATCCTGAGGCCTTAATCCTTCATATGGCTTTGAAAGGAAGAAAATCAAGTTAAATTGACTGTTATATTCTTAGGAAATTCTAAATGCCTATAAACAAATATATACGATAATCATTTATTCAGTCTTCCTGTTTCAGTTTGATTACTGAAGTTAAAAAGGCTCTGTGTGCCCCCCTATCATGGACCTCAAACTACTGTTTCACAAGTCTTATATAAGCTAGAAAGTGGATGCCAAGGCTCATGCAAACTTATTATTCTAAAACAAAGGCATCATACTATAATGACAAAAGCAACTTACTTTACAATTTTGAAAATCTGGATAATACACAATATTATTAGAAATAAAAACCTATAATACCACTACTGGGCAATAATCATAAAGTTCTCAAGTATTTTTACCCAGTCTTTGTTTTTTACAAATCAATTATATGTAAATATACGCGTTCATTGAGTTTAACCACTGAACCACCAAACACTTGCACTTAAAATCCTATTTGGATTGTTAGTGAGATTATATGCTACTTCTTAATTCACTTTAGGAGATGTGACTATGCCATCTTATTCAGAGTTCTTTTTTTTTTTTTTTTAAGATTTTATTTATTTATTCATGAGAGACAGAGAGAGAGGCAGAGACATAGGCAGAGGGAGAAGCAGGCTCCAAGCAGGAAGCCCAATGCGGGACTTGATCCCAGGACTCCGGGATCACATCCTAAGGCGAAGGCAGACACTCAACCGCTGAGCCATCCGGGCATCCCTTATTCAGAGTTCTTAGTCATAAACATATTATCTGTTTTTTAAGTGTTCATTAATGCTCTTTATATAGGTACTACATAGTTTTTTTTATATAGGTACTATATCATCTCAAGTTTTTTATTCTTTAGTTATCCTTTATCTTTGCTTTTAACAGGAAACATATAAAGAATAAAAATTACAAGTGTTTCATTATTCAGAAACAAATGTTAACATTTCTGCCACACTTGTTTCAAGTCCTTTTAAAAACAAAATGAAACAAAAGAAGCCAAATTTTACACAACAGTCTCCACTCCACCCCCATCAGTGGGGGAATATGTGTTTCAAGATCCCCTACCAGGGATCCCTGAAACCATGGATAGTACTGAGCCCTATATATACTGTTTTTCCCTATATACACATACTTATGATAGAGTTTAATTTATAAATTAGGCACAGTAAAAAATTAACAATAATAAAAAAGAACAACTATAAGACACTAATTATCCTGTGAATGTGGTTTCTCTCTCCCAAAATATCTTATTGGACTGTGCTCACCCTTCTTGTGATGTGATATGATAAAATACCTGTGTGATAAAATCAAGTGAGGTGAATAACATAGACATTATGATATAGTGTTAGGCTACTACTGACCTTCTAAGATACATCAGAAGGAAGATCATTTGCTTCTGGATTGTGGTTGACTGCAGGTAACAGATCAAGGGGACAAGGGGGGGCTTATGTAAAGCTAAAATAATCTGTGACATGTTTTCCCTACTACACTTCCCTAATTCTCCCCACCCTTCCCTATGGAAATCACTATCATGAATTTGACGCATGGTCATCATAACATTATGGCATAACATTGTTATCTATTTAGGCAATTTCCTTTTATTTTTATTCAATACTGTTGTTATTATTAATATCGATATACATGATCTATTTCAATTCCTTTTTTTAAAGACTTTGACAGAGAGAGAGCACAAACAGGGGGAGTGACAGGCAGAAGGAGAGGGAGAATCAGGCCCCCACAGAAGCTGGAAGTGGGCCTCATCCCAGGACCATGACCTGAGCCCAAGGTAGATGTTTAACTGACTGAGCCACCCTGGTGCCCCTATTTCAAGTCTTTTAAACAATTGTAGCCAGCTTACTATAGTAAGCATAGATTAAAGGCCATATACAAAAGCTTAAAAAACAGTAGAGATTCCCAAGAATTGAGGATGTTCTCTGGCAGCACGTATCACAGTCTCTAGAGAACTCCAGGCAATTAGCAAACCTCATCTATTTTAGTTGATTTACAGATATTTTATTTCTATTTTTTTTAAAAGATTTTATTTATTTATTCATGGCAGACACAGAGAGAGAAAGAGTCAGAGACACAGGCAGAGGGAAAAGCAGACTCCATGCAGGGAGCCTAACATGGGACTCGATCCCGGGTCTCTAGGATCACACCCCGGGTGGAAGGTGGCATTAAACCGCTGGGCCACTGGGGCTGCTCAATTTACAGATATTTTAGAATAAGATACTATCTTTATCTCTTGTGTTATTTTTTGGGGTATCATGGAAACCATTTCACCATTTTTTTTTTTTTAAGATTTGTTTATTTGAGAGAGAGACTGAAAGAGACAGAGAGAGGGACAGAGAGACTGCACATGTGGGGGAAGGGGCAGAGGGAAAGAGGCAGACAAACAGACTCCTTAGGGAATAGGGAGCCCAACAGGGGGACTCAATCCCATAACCCTGAGATTATGACCTGAGCTGAAACCAAGAGATGGAGACTTAACCGACCAAGACATCCAGGTACCCACAATTTACCAGTTCTTAATTAACTGCATATGATTGGGATTCTATTCAGTAGGGATAATTTTTCTGTTGACATGATAAACTTCCTGACATACATACATTCATTCATTCATTTTCTTCCTGACCTTTATAATCCCCAAATTATCATGTACAGTTTGCTTTTCAGCTATTTTATGAACCATACTTACCCCTGCAAAAATCTAAGAAATCCTTTTATGGTTAAATTTATAGTACTCACTCTAGTATAGAACTTACACTGTGTATAACATTATTTCTAAAAAATGCATTCCAAGTTCAGACTTGGGATTTCAGGTACCTCTCCTATCTCAGCAATAGTGGTGTCAACTGGGTATTTCCTGGTATGATATTTCTTAAATATTCTTTTAAATTTATTTTTTAAGTTTTTATTTGAATTCCAATTAGTTAACATAGAGTGTAATATTAGTTTCAGGTGTACAATATAGTGATTCAACACTTGCATAGAACACCCAATCCAAATGTTCTTTTTTAGATTAGCTATCATTCTACTGTATTTATGTGAGCCAAATGAGATTTGATTTTAGATATGTTAAAAAGGAGATAATACAAGGCAATCCACATAGATTAAGCTTTATTTTTTATTTTTATTTTTTAAAAATTTTTATTTATTTATGATAGTCACACAGAGAGAGAGAGAGAGAGAGAGAGGCAGAGACATAGGCAGAGGGAGAAGCAGGCTCCATGCACCGGGAGCCTGACGTGGGATTTGATCCCGGGTCTCCAGGATGGCGCCCTGGCCAAAGGCAGGCGCTAAACCACTGCGCCACCCAGGGATCCCCACATAGATTAAGTTTTAAAAATTCAGTTTTACACTTAGAAAGGTTACACTGGAAGAAAAATAGTTGTTGGAGGAGAAAGACACATTGCCTTCATGAACACGTTAACATATTCACTCCAAATCTCTGCAACAGAACAATAATTAGGTCATGTGAAGCATTTCAATACATTGCTCAGTCCCAAGTGGGCACTAGCCCTCTCTTCTGCAGGAAGGATTAAAATGAAGGTGCCTTTCTCTTTCTTGTTGCAAAGATAAACTGCTTCTATTTTCAGATTAAACACAATCTAGCAATAACCTTCACAACAGTCTGATCTGGCACAAAGAAAAAGGAAACAAATTTAAAAGGTAACAAGGAATAAAAGTGCCTCTTTTGCATCAGGGCATACTTCTGCTACCAAAATACCACTGAAAAAATGTGAAACAGCCTAACATACAAACCGTATCCCTTTAAATATCATGTATAAAGTGATAGCATCTTCGAAAACTGTTTCAGAAAAGACCATGACAAAGTATTATGAAAGACAAATTTGTTTTTCCTTCTTTGCACAATACAAACCACTTTCCCCAATTATATAGGTAAAACATGTTTATTGTTAAAAAATGAAAAATGGATACTTATTTACCCAAATGTATTAGTAACTTAAAAATTTAGAAGATGTAAAAGACACAGGGAACAGAGTATTTCCAATTCCCCTTAATATCAATTTCTCATTAGTTGATCCAAAGCTTAGCCTGAGAGAAAGGGGAAAGAATAGCTAGAGGAAGTCTTTAGGATTCTCAGACACTTCCCTTTGTTTGTTTCTTCTCTTCTTACTCAGCTGGTCTCCCCTGGAATTAAGACCTGGTCTACCCTGATCTGTACTTTGATCTAAGAGGAAGGGAGCTGCTCTTGAACAGCTAACTTGCTAACCAGGGAAGCCAGCTAAGGCAATGTCCACCAAATGGGTTCCCTACCAGAAAAAGAATCCAAGCCTTCCTGAGTTATAGACTGGGAAGGAATTGGGAGGGGGGATTCTTTAGATGGCTTTCAAAGCAACATATTACTCAGTTTCCCCGTCATTTAGCCATAGATAGTCAGACAATCTATTCCTACAGAGCCTGACCCCTACTAGGCCCAGTACTCACTAGCTTCTCTGTTCTGTCTTTACAGGTTTATGTACATTAAATGCACTCTTCCCAGCCATCACTCCAACATATCACCTTATTTTTATTTCCTTATAGCAATTACCACTCTCACAAATTGTGTTCATTTACTTTTTAATCTTATTTGTGTGCCCTGATGCTGGAACATAAACACCTAGAGGGCAGGAGCTTAATCTTTGTTCCTTACTATATCTCCAAGCTCTTACAACAGTGTCTGGCAGAGTAGCCACTCAAGAGTTTTTTTTTTTTTTTTTTTTCAAGAGTTTTGTTGAATGATGGGATGAAGAAATAGATTTTACCTATTTATAAACTAATCTGAAGGACAGAACTTAATTAAAATGCATAGAGAAGAAATTATAGAGATATTATATACATTGTCCAGATTATTAACTGAATTAAGAAACTTAGCTAAAATAAATACCTTGGGAATATGAATCTCTACACCTAATTATGTAGTTTAATACAATTAATTACATAGCAGGCCATGTAAAACTATTAGCATATGCAGAATAATACAAAAGTTGATCAGGGTCAAAGTAGAAGGTAGAATTCATTTCTTTAAAATGAATTTTGAAGAAAGTGTTGTTTTTTGGTTTTATTTTTTAAGTTGTTTTGAAACATATATTACTTAAAAATAACAATTTTAGGGGTGACTGGGTGGCTTCCTCGCAAGGGGTAGCCTGCTTCTCCCTCTCCCTCTGGCTTCCAACCCCCAGCTTGTGCTTTTCCTCTCTCTCTCTCAAATAAATAAAATCTTTTTTAAAAAGCAAACAAAACAAACAAAAAAATTTTTAAATGTTTAATTCAGTGGCCTTAAATATTCAACAATGTTGTACAACCACAACATGCATCTAATTCCTAAATATTCTCATCATCCCCAAATAAAACCTCACACTCATGAAGTAGTTACTCCCTAGTCCTTCCTCCTCCCTGACCCACAAACACTAGTGTGCTTTCTTTCTTTATGCATTTACCTCTTCTGGATATTTCAGAGAAATGGCATTCTTTAACATGTGACCTTTTGTGTCTGCCTTCTTTCATACATCACAGTGTTTCTGAGATGGACCCATACTGTACATTGTGTTAGTACTTCTTTCCTTTTTATGATTGAGTAATATACCATTGTCTATGTATACCACACATTTTATCCATTCATTTGTTGATACAGATTTGGGTTGTCTTCAGCTTTTAGTTATTGTGAATAGTGCTGCTATAAACATTTGTGTATAAGTACTTATTTATGAAAGTACTGTTTTTTCATTATGAAATAATATACAAAAATAATCTAATATGGATTTAAAAACAAAACTAGAAAACAAGAAAAAATATAGGGATGTAAGATTATAATATTAACATGAAAACAAAATCAGAAGCCATAGAAGAAGAAAAATTTACATCTCTGAATATCCTATGTGAAAAACTTGGGATATAGAAAAATACACAGTTTCTTGGGAAGCATTAAGAAAACACAAACAATCCATAGGAAAAAAAGCAAATAAATAATCAATTCACAGAATAATCAAATAAATTCAAACAGGTACCATTTGTCTAAACTAGCAAAAAATAAAAATGCTGAGGGGTGCCCAAGTGGCTCAGTTAGTTAAGTGTCTGCCTTCAGCTCAGATAATGACCCTGGGGTCCTGGGATCAAGCCCCATATCAGACTCCCTGCTCAGTGGGGAGTCTGTATCTCCCTCTGCCCTGCACCTCGCTTATGCTATCTCTTGCTCTCTTTCTCTCTCAAATAAGTAAATAAAATATTTTAGAAAATAAATAAAATAAAAACACTGATAATATCTAATGCTAGCAGAAATGTGAAGAAATTCTTTAACAGTCTTAATCTTTAATATACTCTAAAATACTATTAGAAGAAAATGAATTGATATAATCTTTTAGGACCGTTTAACAGCATCTATTAAACCATAAAATATGTATGTATTTCATGATCCATCAAACTAATTTTTATAAATTTATAGGGAATATACTTTTGAAATGTGTACATACATACAGTAACAAGGATATGATGATCCTGATGACAATAGCATACATTTAGATAACACAAATAATGACTCAGGTATTAAGTATTTATATATATTAACTCATTTAAGGATCACTACAACTCTACAAGGTAGGGCCCATTATGATCTTCACTTTAAGGAAGAAGGAATCGAAGCAGAGAGATTGAGTAAACTACTCAAGGTCATATAGTCATGGGGCTAAGATATGAATCCAGTCAGTGTGGCTTTAGATCCATGTTTTAAACCACAATAATGACATAACTGGGTACAGATATATATGTTACAAGTAGATAAATATTCACTTTAGCCTTGTTTTTCATAGCAAAAACATCTAAGTTATTTAAATATACATTAATAGGTAGGTGGTTAAAATATGTAGATCATATTTTCTGACTTAGAAAAGATGTTCATGATATATTGTTAAGTTGAAAAAATATTTTAGAGTTGGTGAGGATGTGGATAAAAAGGAACCCTCATGCACTGTTTGTGGGAATGCAAATTGGTGCAGCTACTGTGGAAAACAGTATGGAATTCCTCAAAAAATTAAAAATAGAAATACATCATGACCCAGTATTTCCACAACTGGGTATTTATCAAAAGAACTCAAAAACACTAATTAGAAAAGATAACCCTATGTTTATCACAGCATTATTTACAATAGCCAAAATATGAAAGCACTCTAAATGTCCACTCATAGATGGATGAATGGGTAAAGATGCGGTATATACACACACATACCTGATGGAGTATTACTCAGTCGTAAAAAAAGGATGAGATCTTGCAATTTACAACAACTTGGATGGACCTAGAGGGTATTATGCTAAGTGAAAGAAGTCAGACAAAGAAAGACAAATACATATGATTTACTTATATGTGGAATCTAAAAAAAACAAATGAATAAGCAAACAAAAAGCAGAAACAGATACATAAATACAGAGAACTAATGGTTGCCAGAGGGAGGGATGGGAAGGAAGTGGGCAAAATGGGTGAAAGGGAGTGGGAGAAACAGGGTTCCAGTTATGGAATGAATAAGTCACAGGAATAAAAGGTACAGCATCGGTAATATAGTCAATGGTATTGTAATAGCATTGCGTGGCGACATATGGTAGTTATATGTGGTGAGCACACCATAGCATATAAACTGTTGAATCACTATTTTGTACAACCAAAATTAACACTGTGTATCAACTATACTTCAATTAAAAACAATATTTTGGCAGAACTCAGTATACTACCTTACTTTTACATTAAAAGTTCTATATCATGTATGTTTGCTTATGACTGGTAGCACAAAAAAATTGTTGCCACTGTGGGGTAGAGTCAGAAAGGAGAAAATTTTTTACATTTTTTTTAGCAATAAATACTCACTATAAATTTTAAGAAATGCATGCAAATAGAAAAGATAATAATGGTAAAAAAACATTATCCATAACCATAATTATCATTCTGGTATACTTCAATCTTCTCAATATACACTTACCTGTTCTATATAATTAGTATCAAACTGTTCCTTAACTTTTTCAAAAGAGATTTTATTTATTTATTCATGAGACCCACACAGAGGCAGACAGAGGCAGAGGAAGAAGCAGGTCCCCACGGGGAGCCTGATATGGGGCTTGAGCCCAGGACACCGGGATCACAACCTGAGCCAAAGGCAGATGCTCAACCACTGGGCCACCCAGGTGCCCCGTAACTTTCTTTTAAACTTAATAGTTTATTATAGTTACACTAAGTTAATTTAGATCTTAAGTCTATTCGTAATGAGTATATTACTTTCTGATTAATTTATAGTATCTTTGATAAAAAAGCCTAAATATAGTCATAGTCATGTCTTTTAATCATATCATGTTATTTTTAGAATATTATTGTTCATGTTATCTTCTGACTAAATTATTGTATTATTACAGTAATAGTTTTTTTATTTTTATAAATTTATTTTTTATTGGTGCTCAATTTGCCAACATATAGAATAACACCCAGTGCTCATCCCGTCAAGTTCCCCCCTCAGTGCCTGTCACCCAGTCACCCCCACCCCCCGCTCACCTCCCCTTCCACCACCCCTAGTTTGTTTCCCAGAGTTAGGAGTCTCTCATGTTCTGTCTCCCTTTCTGATATTTCCCACTCATTTTTTCTCCTTTCCCCTCTATTCCCTTTCACTATTTTTTATATTCCCCAAATGAATGAGAACATACACTGTTTGTCCTTCTCCGATTGATTTATTTCACTCAGCATAATACCCTTCAGTTCCATCCATGTTGAAGCAAATGGTGGGTATTTGTCATTTCTAATGGCTGAGTAATATTCCATTGTATACATAAACCACATCTTCTTTATCCATTCATCTTTTGATGGACACCGAGGCTCCTTCCACAGTTTGGCTATTGTGGACACTGCTGCTAGAAACATCGGGGTGCAGGTTTCCCATCGTTTCATTGCATCTGTATCTTTGGGGTAAATCCCCAGCAGTGCAATTGCTGGGTTGTAGGGCAGATCTATTTTTAACTCTTTGAGGAACCTCCACACAGTTTTCCAGAGTGGCTGCACCACAGTAATAGTTTCTATGTCTGACTCAAGATGATGGATTATGAAAAGGTATGCAGCACAGCAAATAGAGAAGTCAGAAGAATTAGGTTTGGCTTACTTTGATCCTGGCACATTATTCAACTATTTTCTGATTTACTGTCCTCATTTTAAAAAAAGAAGAGGGCATGGGGCGCCTGGGTGGTTCAGCTGGTCAAGCATCTGCCTTTGGCTCAGGTCATGATCCGGGAGCCCAGGAAGAGAGCCCTGAAGCTGGCTTCCTGCTCAGTGGGGAGTCTGCTTCTCCCTCTCCCTCTGCTCCTCTTTCTACTCATGTATGCTCTCTTGCTCTCGCTCACTCTCTCAAATAAATAAAATCTTAAAATTAAAAAAAAGAAAAGAAGGGAGCATATTTGTTATTCACAGTTACTGTGTAGATTCAACAACCATGTGAGAGTGCTTAGGACATCAGCTTCCCTTTCTATGTGTACTTAATCTGAATAAGCCCTCCCATAAAATAACCTAAGCTAAGAAACACAAAGAGTAAAAAAATATAAATTTCTAAATTCCAAGAAACTAAGTTCCTTTAGCAATCTGGTGAGTATAGAAGCTCAAAAACTGTTGGCAATTCATGGGGAAAAACCCAAAACAGTACAATTATTTTTTGAACATATACAAACAATAGTTAGGATAAGTCTTTTTAGAATTAAGTTGGCATTGAACATGGAAGAACCAGAATAATTTTGGGAGGAAAAAATTTACTGTGTCTTATAATTTACTTAATACTTCTATGGATGTCCACTATCAGACATTGAAAATACTCTGTTGAATAAGGCAGTTATGATTCTGGCCCTCATGGAGTTGACAATCTAATAGGAAAGAAAGGTAATAACAAGTAAATACATAAACAAAGTCTATAGCATGTAATGAGTGTTGTAAAAAAGAGACTGGGTATTATGGTAAAGAATAGAAGGAAAGGGGACTATTAGTGAAAGACTGCCTCTCTGAAAAACTACTGAGCCAACCAAGAGAAAAACTGGGAGAAGATTTCTGATACAAGAAACAGCAAATGCAAAAACTTTAGTGTAGTTGAGGTATTATAAATGGAGTAAAATGTGCTGGGGAGAAAGATCTGAGAAGTTGTTGGAGAGGGAGGTAGTAGTGAGACCATATAAAGTCTTGTATCTGAGCAAATAGTTTGGAATTTATTCTAAGTACAATGAAAAGTTACTAAGTAATTTAAGTGATTTATATGATCTAATTTAAGTTTAAAAATGTCTCTCTGGCTTTTGTGTACAAAATGGATTCTAAGGGAACAAAAATAGAAGGAAGGAGGCCAGTTAGGAAACTCTTAAGTGGCTCAGATGGAGAGGATCTTGGGAGGCAGGAGTAGAGACCAGGAAGAGTATATGGGTCTATATTACACTTTTGGAGGTAAAATTGACAAGATTCTCAGATTGTTTGGATGTAAGGAGAAGTGAGGAATCACGAATGCTTGCCCACTTATGCGTGACCAACTCAGTGGATGGAGGTAATATTTTTGAAACAAGAAAGACTTAAAGGAAACCAAAGAACAATGTCCCTGAAGCTAAGAGAACAATGGTTCTCTTAAGTGAACAATGGTTCACTAATTGAGTGGTCAATTGTGTCAAGTGCTGCAGAAGAATTCAAGTAAGATGGAGAGAAAAGTACCTACTGGCTTTGGCAACATGGTGACTCTTGATGTCCATGACAAATGCACTTCCATCACAACAGAAGGGAGGAAAGTCACACTGCAATGGGCCGAAGAGTGAATGGAATGTGAGGAAGTAGGTTATGTATAGACAGCTCTTAAATTTTGTTTTTCTCAGAAGATAGAGATATGGGGCTACAACTGAGTGGTCAAAGGAGAGGTTGTTTTGTTGTTCTTGTTTTTTAAGGTTAAAGTTTTCAGAGCATGTTTGTTGATAAGAGCAATCCAGAAAACAGGGAAAGACTGGGGAACAGGAGGACTGCAATTTTAGAACAGTAGGAATGGTTGGGGCTTTGTATCACACATCAGACTCTATTTAAATGTAAGTAAACACGAGGGCCTGGGTGGGGTTTAAGCGACCAACTCTTGGTTTTGGCTCAGGTCTGATCTCAGGGTCCTGACACTGAGTCCTGCGTGGGGTCCTGTGTTCAGCTTGGGAGCCTACTTGAGTTTCTCTCTCCTTCCACCCCTTCCCCCCCACACCTGCATACACATGCACTATCTAAAATAAATAAATCAATCATAAAAAATAAGCAAATATTTTTACATATGTCAGAGATAGTTACTACCTCCAGATTTTCTACATGTATTTTCATAATTAAAGCTATGTCGATGACAGGGTATTAGGCATATGGAAAAGAATACCATATGAACTGGATTTTAAAGTGGAAAAATACAACTTAATATAAAATCCATTTAATTTTTTTTCTTTAAAAAGATCCATAAAACCTTACCTCTCGTTTGTCTAATGCAGCATATTCAGCTTCTATTTCTTCAGCTTCAGGATCTCGTGAGAATACCATTTGTGATTCCAGGTTGAGAGCCAAATCTTTGTGGTGTTGTTTTTCAGCACAATCACAAGGAGTATCTTTATTCTCATTCTCAGCAAACAAGTCTCCTCCATGTTTTACTAAAAGCTAAAAAAGACTTTTTTCAAAAACTTGCAACCACAGATTTAAACAAGTTATTTCATGCTACATATTCGAAAAAAAAAAAAAACAATGAAGCACAACAAAAACATAACAGTATATACTTGAAATGACCATAAAAATTACTTAGATACCAGTGACTTCTAATTTAAGATGGCAATTCTTGTTTATTAGTATTAGGATGATTTCCTGTGGTTAAAAACAATAACAACAGAAACCAACTTATTAAACTTTAAAAAGAAATACTTAAGCATTCTGTCCAATCAAAAAAACAAAGTCTTACTTAAATAAAAACAGGGATCCCTGGGTGGCGCAGCGGTTTAGCGCCTGCCTTTGGCCCAGGTCGTGATCCTGGAGACCCTGGATCAATCCCACATCGGGCTCCCAGTGCATGGGGCCTGCTTCTCCCTCTGCCTGGGTCTCTGCCTCTCTCTCTCTCTCTGTGTGACTATCATAAATAAATAAAAAATTAAAAAAAATAAAAATAAAAACATTTTATAGTTATTCAATGCTTTAGATTATGTAAATTTCTATGAATTTTCTTAAACCAGAAGAACACTGCTGATCCTGTTACTTTAACCACTAATGCCTGAATGTCCTGACATGGCAGACAAAAGTTTTCACTTGTATCTTCACTATCCAGTCCAACACTGAATTCAAATTAGGATGAGCAAATCAATGAAGTAAAATTGTTTTCAATATTTCTCAAAATAAGTGGTGAGAATAACCACTGATAATCAAGTCGGGAGGATACCATATTAAACAATTTTTCAATCTTTAAAGGTGTGATTTTCCCGAAAGAAATAATTCTTTTTTTTTTTTTTGCAAAAAAACAACAAAACACACACACACACACACACACACACACGGAAGAGTAAAAACAAACAAAACAACATGGAAGAGTGACTTGACTTATTTACTACTGAGGTTTCTGGTAGTTTTACATAAGTTAAATATGTTGTTACTAAAGGATGTACGTTCAAATTTCCCCATCATGTCTGCAGATACATTAGGAAGGACAAAAATGCCAAGAGGACCATAATCTAGTATATGATCTACCCAAAAGAACAGCCTGACAATTAGTCATGGAGATGATTCTTCTACAGAATTCAGTCATGACCATAATAACATAGTAATAGCCACCATTTATTGTCTTCTAAGTTCTAAGCACTATGTTAAGCATTTCAAGTGCACCTTTTTATTTTTTTTAGACTTTATTTTAGAGAGAGAGAGAGAGAGAGAGAGAGAGAGAGAGAGAGAGACTGCACACAAGCAGGGGGAGCAGCAGAGGCAGAGGGAGAAGCAGGCTCCCTTCAGAGCAGGAGTCCAATGTGGAGCTTGATCCCAGGACCCTGAGATCATCACCCAAACCAAAGGGAAATGCTTAACCAACAGAGCCACCTAGGCACCCCTCAAGTACACAGTCTTATTTACAAACAACCCCAGGGGCATTATGATATCTCAGAAAAGTTAAATAACTTGACCAAAGTTACCCACCTATTAAGCAGAACTGGGATCTACACAAAAGTTTGACCAAATTCTTATAATCATAACTGGATTTTGTACTGCCACAAAGAATAGGTTGATCACATAAATTAAAAGAAGTCAAATGATTCCTGGGTCCACGGTAAAATTCTAGTCAGATCTTTTTTTTTTTTTTTAAGATTTTATTTATTCACGAGAGACACACAGAGAGAGGCAGAGGAAGAAGCAGGCTCAATGCAGGAGCCTGACGTGGGAGTCGATCCCAGGACCACGGGATCATACCCTGAGCCAAAGGCAGATGCTCAACTGCCGAGCCACCCAGGCATCCCTCTACTCAGATCTTACTTACGATCTAAAAATGAATCATTTTAGTTTTCATTTTTTATGGCATTAAATAAAAAAGGTAGCTTCCTTCCATTTTATTTCATATAATTTTATCACCCCTCCCTCCAACAAACATACAGATCTTCCTATAAAGTTCCTTTATTGCTTTTGGAACTGGAATCCTTATGACTCCTCTATAGTCATCCCAAGAGGCCAGACGAAATAAGGAACTTATACCAGTGCCGGGCCTGAAAGCCATGGGCTAATTTGACAAGCCCAATGGATATGACTTCAGTTTCTTGCTCAAGGCTGAGGGTATACCTCAGAGCTAAAATGGTTAAAAAAATTTTTTTTAATTGTAAAAGCAAGCATAGAAACAAATCAAGAAGAATATGGCTTATGAACACAAAACTCAAAATATTTACCCTTTACATCTTTGCCACTTACAAAAAAAATTGCTAGGCATAACTCTAAGCAGTCACTGTCGTAGCCACATTTTAGAGCCGGAGGGCAAGGTCATATTAGCTGCTACTTACCACCTAGAAACCTCTCTAGTCAAAGTGTGGTCTGGGGATCAGTAGTTATCACCTGAGAGTTTGTTAGAAATGCTGAATGAATCTCAGCCTAACCACGGAAACCCCTCCCATTCTAGGCCTCTGAATCCTACCTAATCTGATTCTAAAGTCCAAGAGATTCTTATGCACATAAAAATTTGAGGAGTGCCTGGGTGGCTCAGTTAGTTAAGCGTCTGCCTTCAGCTCAGGTTGTGATCTCCAGGTCCAGGGATGAAGCCCGGGGGTTGAGCCCCCTGTTCAGCAGGGGGAGGGGGGGACATTTTGCTTCTCCCTCTCCCTCTGCCCCTCCTCCTTGCTCATGTGCTCACGTGCGCACTGTGTGTCTCTCTCTCAAATGAAGGAATAAAATCCTTAAAAAATTTGATAGTAACCCTACACTACTACCCACGTTGCTGTTTAAATGGATATATTTATTTATTTAAGATTTTTTTTAAATTTTTATTTATGATAGTCACAGAGAGAGAGAGAGAGAGAGGCAGAGACACAGGCAGAGGGAGAAGCAGGCTCCATGCACCGGGAGCCCGACGTGGGATTCGATCCCGGGTCTCCAGGATCGCGCCCTGAGCCAAAGGCAGGCGCCAAACCGCTGCGCCACCCAGGGATCCCTAAATGGATATATTTATATGGCCTAACATACTCGGTACTGGGGACTTGTAGTATGTCCACAGACTTAAACCATACCCACAGCAGAGTCTATTACTGTTTTTAGCCTTTCTGTTCCACAGCTTATCCAATCCTATCAGGGAATTCACTATTTGCTTCTACTATGGAAGTAGGAGAGCTGACTTTATTCCCTGAATCTTTATTTGGCTTAGTAGAAAATGATTTCTAAACTGCACACTGGGAAAGCTTTCAAAGCTGTGATTTGATTTACTTTCACAATAGATATTACCATAGAAGAGATTCTAAATATTAGCAAACAAGATAAATCTTTTTTAACTTAATGCCCAGTCTTTAATAGAAGCAAAGACAACAAAATTTAAGAGGTTGTGCCATTCTGGAATATCAGTAAGAGGGGGGACCTTCTTTTTTTTTTTCTTTTTTTTTTTAAGAGATTTATTTCAATCAGCAGACTCAGGTTTTTCAAGACCCAGGCCATGGCAGGCAGCCCCCACCCCTCACTCCCACCCCTTAGCCACAGGAAGGGGAATGAAAAATGGGAAGCCAAGAGGGCCTCTGCTAGGGGCAGGCTGCCTGGCTGTGCGGTGAGTGCTGCCCAGCTGTGGCTGGGGTGGCAGCCGCCATAGGCCACTCCCAATAAATTAAGTCCCTGCAGCCACAGCTAGGGGCAAGGCATCCTTGTGGAGGGAAGTCCAGAAGGCAGCGTTCTGATCCCTGGCCAAGCAATGGATTGAGGGCGGAGCTCAGGGGAAAAAGCCAAAGGGAAAGAGAAGTATAGGGATGGGGAGTGGCAAGGCAAGGGGCGGGGGGGGGGGGGGGGGGGGGAGACACCTTCTTAAAAGGATATGCCGAAGTGTAGACTGCATTCTTTGGCACTTAAAAAAAAAAAGGGTGTGTGAAGAGGGGATGCATGAGAAGTCATTGTTGAGAGTCATTGCTGAACATATCTGGAACTTAGGTGAGATTTATGCCTTGATTGGTAATCTGTCTTCAAAAGGGATCCTCAAATTACTGGCATGGAGGTGAGGGACTACAAAAACCTACATCTCATTGATGCAATTGGCACCTGGAGGGAAACTGGTAACAGGTGATGAAATGCAGGGTCCATGTTTGTAGCATTTGTTTAGGCAAGGAAAATCAACACGTATATACTCTGGCACAGAAGCTAGTTAACAGCAGTACTGTTTGACACTGGAACAGCACTTAAAGTGTTTCTGCTTGCTGACAATTTGGGGCATCAGGTTGGGAACACTAATAAGTGAAAGATGTGTTAGGTAGGGTTATCGGTGAAATTGATGCGGCAAAAAGTCAGGTGTTTTGCTTTTATCTACTAAGGGAATTACAATTGGTTCTGAAGAGGTAATTTCAACCAAAGCATTGTAACTAGGTACCATTTTCCTCACTCTTAAAGCCAGGAGAACTGAGTACTTCATTCAAATGTGATTTTTAGCCTTTCTTGCATACTCGTGGTACATAAAGTGTTCTACCTTAAAAGAAACATCTAATTATCACTATCTCAGCACATTTGTTCATTTATTTTGCCTTCCTTTCCATTTATAATCCCAGAGGACGAGGGGTAGGGCAGCCCCTTGCATATGCAAGACAAATCCCTCCCCAGCCCTTTGATCCATAATCTAAATGGCTGGTAATTCTGGACAAATCAATTAACTTCTTTAAGTCTCAATTTACACAGATTCATCTGTGAAATGAGGCTTATATAATCTTGAGGAAAGATGTTACAAAACAAGATGACTGTTGAAGTCTGTTCTAGTTGAAAATGACCATTTCGTCATCTCTATTTCCTGTATGACCTTGAGCACACCATTACCCCTCTAGCTTCACTCTCTTGCTACTGCTCCTGGCACAGGTGTTACCGTAATTGTTATCCTCCCAGTTACTTTCCTAATATTTTCCTTTCTTTCTCAGCCACATTGCTCAAATTAGTGACTGACACCCACTGTCTCTCCACTTCCTCAGCAAAAGACTCAATTATTCCCAGCAGTCTGACTTCTATCCTGACCATTTCACTCAGTGTTTCTGAAAATCATTAATACTCTCTAATTCAATAGCCTTTCTCGCTCTTTTAATTGCTTTACCTCTTTGCAGCAGTATCTCACATGACTGATTACCTCTTCCCTTGAAATCTTCTCTTGGCACCCCTGACAGTATTATTTCAGTTTTCTTCTTTTTCTATTTGTTTCTTGTTTTCACCTCCTTTAAACACAGGCATTTTCCAAATGGGTGCTGTGACTTTAACTCTGTAATTTTGTCTATAACCTAAAATCTTTTCCTTAGATTTCTCATCTCTACCTTATCTTGTTTTAGTTATCAACTCTATGCAGGTGACACTGAAATTCTCAATCTGTATTCTTTACTGCCAAACAACTAGTACTATTTTTTTAAAAGATTTTTATTTATTAATGAGAGAGAGAAAGCCCGAGAGAGAGAGAGAGAGTGACAGAGAGAGAAGCAGGCCCCATGCAGGGAGCCTGACATGGGACTCGATCCTGGGTCTCCAGGATCAGGCCCTGGGCCGAAGGTGGCTCTAAACCATCTGGGCTGAGCCATCTGGGCTGCCCTAGTACTAATTTTCAATAGCCTGAATACCATTTCATGCAGTTCGTCTAAGACCTCAATCTCCACTCTTCTGAATGAAAACTCAATACAATCTTCCTTCCTTTCAACCAATTTCTTTACCTCATCTCTCTTTTTAAATGTCTGGTTAATTGTCAGCAGGCTTCAAAGTGACCCCGGTTCAAAACTATGCTCATTCTACTTAAAAGTAATTTATTTTATTTTAATTACAAATAACGATAGCAGATTGCTATATAAGATGCAGAAAACCAATGAAAGAAAAATTATATCACCTAAAGATAGCTTAACATTATCACCTAAAGATAGCTTAACATCAATATTAACGTTTTAAAGCCTCCATTGTTTTTTTTTTTAATCCATACATTTTACTTTTTTTTTTTTTACTTTTTTTTTTTTAATTTATTTATGGTAGTCACAGAGAGAGAGAGAGAGAGAGGCAGAGACACAGGCAGAGGGAGAAGCAGGCTCCATGCACTGGGAGCCCGATGTGGGATTCGATCCCGGGTCTCCAGGATCGCGCCCTGGGCCAAAGGCAGGCGCCAAACCGCTGCGCCACCCAGGGATCCCTACTTCTTTAAGTCAGCTCTAGACCCAACGTGGGGCTTGAACTCATGACAGTCCCATGCTCTGTGCTTATCCTGCGCTTTACTGACTGAGCCAGCCAGGTACCCCTAAAGCCTCCATCATTTTTAACCCTTAGTCTCCCCTGCTTCCTTGTATCAAATGATCAAGTTACCAAATGCTACCAAGTCTTCACAATGTCCCTTGCATCTGCCTCATTCTTTCCATTTCTAATACACCCCAAAACCCAGGCTCTTTATCAGTTCCTACCAGAATTGGTGCAATAATCTAATGCTTATTACTCCCGCTAGCAAGTACATTGGTTTTCAATGTACCTTGGCTGCCCACTGGAATCATTTGGAGAAGTTTCAAGTACTAATGTATGGGCTGCAACCTCAGAAATTCCAATTTTATTGATCTGAGATAGGTCTCCACTATGGGATTTTTTTTTTTTTTTAATGCAGCCATGTTTATAACCATTATTCCAGCACAAAGGTTTTCTTTTCTTTTTTTTTAAGATTTTATTTATTCGGGCAGCCCGGGTGGCTCAGTGGTTTAGTGCCACCTTCAGCCCAGGGCCTGATCCTGGAGATCAGGATCTCTCTCTGTGTCTCTGTCTCTGTGCCTCTCTCTCTGTGTCTCTTGTGAATAAATAAATAAAATCTTAAAAAAAAAAAGATTTTATTTATTCATGAGAGAGAGAGAGAGACAGAAAGAAAGAGAGAGAGAGAGAGAGAGAGGCAGAGACATAGGCAGAGGGAGAAGCAGCTCCATGCAGGGAGCCTGATGTGGGACTCGATCCCAGGTCTCTGGGATCACACCCTGGGCTGAAGGTGACGCTAAACCGCTGAGCCACCCTGGGCTGCCCACAGCACAAAGGTTTTCAAGTTGTATAGGAATCATCTGGATAGCCTGATAGTCATATTGGGGGGAACCTGGGTGGGGATTAGACATAAGTACTTTTTACAAAAAGTGTATGATTCCACTGTAGGTGTCTCACTGACTATGCTCTAAGCCAGGGCTTCTCAAACCTTAATGGGAATATGAATCACCTTGGGGTTTTGTTAAACTATAGAATCAGATTCCTTTGGTCTGGAATGAGGTCTAAACATTTCCAAAAAGTTTCTAAATAGCTGATGTCCATGCCAGTCTGAGGACCATTCTCTGCATAGTAAGGCTTCAAGAAACACTTTTTTACAAGTATCCTAATTCAAATCTATTCTATATAACAACCATTACACTAATCTTACTGCATTTGCTTTCATAACAGTACTTCTCCAATCAAAAATTTTCAACAGCTCAAATTTCTATAAATTCCAAATTCTTGACCTTAACATTTATTATTTTCTACTTGGTATAGCCTCTATCTTTTAAGTCATCTGTCTTATTCTTCTGCAAAATACCTTAATCTGCCTATGTCTGAGACCTAGAACAGTGCCTTTTTTTTTTTTCAGATTTTATTTATTTATTCATGAGAGACACAGAGAGAAAGGCAGACGTAGGCAGAGGGAGAAGCAGACTCCTTGTAGGGAGCCCAATGTGGGACTCAATCTCCAGACCCTGGGGATCACGCCCTGAGCCAAACGCAGCCGTTCAACCACTGAGCCACCAGAACAGTGCTTCTTAAACTCTGACATGTAAACAAATAACCAGTAGAACTTTCTTAAAACATCTTGGGAGTCTACCCCAGAGATTCTGATTTGGAATCTGGAGGCCTACTGGGCCCAAGATTTCATATTTATAACAAGCTCCCAAGAGTAACTGATGCTGCAGGTCTGAGGGGCACATTTTAAGTATCCTCCTCCAAATACTTAAATCTTACCCAGTCAAATCATACTAGTACTCATGAAATCATCCAGGATAAGTAAAATTAAAATGGTCTTCCTTTCCCTTCAACGCCTGTAACATTTACTGCCCAAATTAATGAATAATATAGCCCTTAGCATCATTGCTATTTTGAAGGTAATAATGAGGTCATAACTTTGTTCATTAAGTATCAGAAAACCAAGACTCAGGCAAAGTTATTTAGTTGTTGAGCTGGGACTACAATATCTGTATTCTTTTCAGTTTTAAAACTCCAAAAAAAAAAAAAAACAAAAAAACAAAAACCCTCCAGGTGCTAAAAACACAATATAATTAAGTAACTTACCACCTTTAGTTTTCTAGTGGCCTCTATTTGATCTGACAATAAGCAGCCACACTTAAAGCTTTGAATAAACAACTAAGACAGGGGTGCATAGGAAATATCTAAGATAATGTTCATTTAAAAAAATGCTTTTCACAAAGAATGAAACACCATCAAAAGCAAAAACCTCCACACATCAACCATTTATTGAATCACTATGACAGGAAAAACACGAATATAAATAAAATGAGGCTTAATGACTAGGCTGGCTCTGGTCCGCCAAGGGAAGAAAAATCACTGGGCCATGCTAATTAATTGGGCCATGCTAATAGACCTAACCCATCATTCTCCAAAGTCCATCTCTATTCTAAAGAAATAGAAAAAAAAAAAAAAACCCTCAACAACTAAGAAAAGTGTTATTTATTGTACTGAATTCTTGTAAAATTTATGTTTAACAGAGTTCTATTTTTGTGCATTGAGCATCTATTACATAGTATTTTTAAAATTCGGGATCCCTGGGTGGCACAGCGGTTTAGCGCCTGCCTTTGGCCCAGGGCGCGATCCTGGAGACCCGGGATCGAATCTCACATCGGGCTCCCGGTGCATGGAGCCTGCTTCTCTCTCTGCCTATGTCTCTGCATCTCTCTCTCTCTCTCTGTGTGTGACTATCATAAATAAATAAAAATTAAAAAAAAAAAAAGATATAGAGGTTTTTTTTTAAAAAAAAAAGTATTTTTAAAATTCTTTGTATAATTAAAGCACATAGGCCTTGCTTCACAAATGTTTTTTTTTTTTTTAAACATTTTTTTTTAATTTTTTTATTTATTTATGATAGTCACAGAGAGAGAGGGAGAGAGGCAGAGACACAGGCGGAGGGAGAAGCAGGCTCCATGCACCGGGAGCCTGACGTGGGATTCGATCCCGGGTCTCCAGGATCGCGCCCTGGGCCAAAGGCAGGCGCCAAACCGCTGCGCCACCCAGGGATCCCACAAATGTTGTTTTATATATTTAAAATAAGCTTCTGAAGTGTGGAGTCATCTCTGCTTTCCTCTTCTAATTCTTTGCATAATATAGGGGGTCCATTGCAAACTGTGGGCCAAATCCAGCCTGTTGCCTGTTCCTGTATAGTCCATGAACTAGAACTGTTTTCACATTTTTAAATGATTGAAAGAAAAATCAAAAGAGTATTTCATGACATGTGGAGATCATGAGAAAGTCAAGTGGGAGTGTCCATAAACAAAGTTTTATCACAACACTGCCATGCTCATTTGTTTATATACTGTCATGGCTATTTTCAGGCTACAATGGCAGTTGAGCAGTTGTCTAAAATACTATTTGACTTTCACAGAAAAAAATTTGTTAACCTTTGGAATGATTCTCTGAAATATGAAAAAAGTAGAATTAGAGGGGCTTAATTTATAGTTTGCCCTTAATATATGTTTAACATATAAGCATTTTCAACTTTCAAACAACTGCAACCCATTCTTCTTTGTGTCACTTTGATCTCTTAAATAACTCTGAATCATTAATATTTGTGAAACACCAGATTTTCCTACTTAAGAAGTTCTGATAAATACACCAAAGTGAGGATTCAACACAAGCACCTGGTGTTAGAGAGTGGTCAACAGAGATAAATAAGAGGGCTGGCCAAAAAAAAAAAAAAAGAAAAAGGAAGGCTGGGCAAGTGTACAGTCAAGTATATGTAAGAGATAAAGATAACTTCACATAGACTAAATGATATGCTGGAATTTGTCGAGGAAAACTAGAATAAATGCAACCAAGGTATTTATAGGGCTTTATTTGGGATGTTCTACATTAAGTCAAGAGCTCTTCTGAATACAGAAAAATGAAAAGTCACCAAATGATGAGTTTATGAATGCAATATGCTGACAGATCAAAAGTTAAAACATACACATTCACACAAAGCAAATCATCAGGCTTGTCAATTCAGAATAAACCTAGCACCAATTTCTTTCACTGAGCAAAAATTAGTATCATCATCATGATTGTAATTTTATTTTATTTTTAAAGATTTTATTTATTTATTCATGAGAGACAGAGAGAGAGAGAGAAAGAGAGAGAGAGGCAGAGACACAGGCAGAGGGGGAAGCAGGCTCCATGCAGGGAGCCCAACATGGGACTTGATCCCGGTACTCCAGGATCATGCCCTGGGCCGAAGGCAGGCGCTAAACTGCTGAGCCACCCAGGGATCCCCATGATTGTAATTTTAAATTACAAATGTTTTTTAAAAGACCAAAATAAATATATTCATTAAACTTATCCCCTGTGGAGGGAACTGAACAATTCTAGGTAATACAGCTACCAGTCCCACTTGCTAAGATTTGCCATATCCAGTATGTATAAACTGGCTTCTAAAAAAATCAGCCAAAAAGTAGAATATATCTCTACTAGAACCATTACTTTAGGCAACAAGTGTTTAATTGATGACTGTTATCTTCAGGAATGTTAGCCAATTTTTAATTGCTCTTGATTTCATTTTATTCCCAACTATGTTTAACTATGGGTTTGTTTTTAATTTTTCCCTAAACAGGGGAATTTATTTATTTATTTATTTATTTATTTATTTATTTATTTATTTTTTAATTTTTATTTATTTATGATAGTAACAGAGAGAGAGAGAGAGAGAGGCAGAGACATAGGCAGACAGAGAAGCAGGCTCCATGAACCGGAAGCCCGACGTGGGATTCGATCCCGGGTCTCCAGGATCGCGCCCTGGGCCAAAGGCAGGCGCTAAACCGCTGTGCCACCCAGGGATCCCTAAACAGGGGAATTTAAAAGGGATCCAGATTCTTTTAGAAACACAAAGAGGACAAAAAGGACTAAAGTAAATGTTAAGAATAAGCAAAGCAAACTCTGATTATTACATATTACCAAGACACAAATTTTACAGAATGCAGGATATTAAAAAACAAGTTTTACCTCAACACAGGTTTTCATCCCTGAGGCAGCAGCATAGTGTAGGGGTGTGTTTTTTTTGTTATCAACTGCATCAATAGCTGCTCTCTCATATTCTCCTTGGTCAAGTTTTGCTCCTTTCCATCTTAAGATCATCTGCAGACAATCTGCTCTTCTAAAATCATCTTCTGCAGGCCGTGCTAAGCGAGGATGAAGGGCTCCTTCAGATATCATAATTTGAGGTCCCATACATAACAAATGCATAGATGTTTCATTGTGCACATTCCTTTTATTTGGATTTCCATCTCTACCAAAAAGAAAAGTCCTAAAATGGTAAAGAAAAAATGAAAACCAGTGTCTTCTTGTCTTGAACTGAGAACACACAAAAGATAAATTTAAAAAATAAACTCTATTTCTAAGCTGTTAATGTCTATTGATGTCCTGTTTCACAATAAGCTGAATGACTAATTCTTAGTTAAAAAAATTCCATTCCAGAACAAAATACTAAAAAAAAGAAAGCTGAGTATCTTTACAGTATTTGTTAATAAAAGAGGGATAGAAGAGAAAAGAAAATGAAGAAAAAATAAAGGAAAAGTGAAGAAAAAAGGAAGGGATACAGGAAGGAAAGGAATAGGAAGGGCCACGTGAGATTCATATGTCAATTACATGAATGCCTAAGGGTGCATTACTAAATAAAATATTCCACACCAACTTTTCTCTTTTCTTTACTGTTTTGCCCAATTTCTAGTTACATTTTTACTTCATAAGGGTGGTGACAATTAATATAAGCATAGCAAGTAGTGCATAAGTCTAGGACAAATTTTTAAATCTAGAAAACATTTTTCTACTTTAAGGTCATTGGCTGGCACTATTTACACAGTGTAATATTTTATGAAGTGATTAAGTTGTGGTTAGTTCTAAAAGACCAAGATCTAATTCCAAAGTGGTAGCCTTTACCAATGATAAATCTGGGTGAGCTCCCTTAACTAATGACAAACCTAGATCTCAGTTATGCCTAGCTCCTTAATACATCCTTGAGTTAGGATTATAGAATTAACAGGTGAGCCAATTCAGTGGCTTCAATAGGTTATTGGAAAATGAGTTGGAAAAAACCTGCTATAATACAGTCAACCTATACTAGAAAACACACAAATACATTATGAAATGGGAGTCTAAGTCCCATATCTGGAGATGAGTGCCTACATTTACTGTGGAGGGCTGATATCATTTGCATTTCTATGCTGAAGTACAGAACAGAAATGGGAAGACAGCAGAGCCAAACTAACCCCTAGGTACATCTGGATTGCTTTTAGGTTAGTTTCGACTTAGACATATGGGTCTGACAGAAAAAAATGACCATAAAGGAGTTAGGATGGACTCATCAATTGGAATGAGTTAGTCAAGCTGGAAGGCTTTTATGAGAAAAAGGTTGTGTAAGAAGTTTTAAAGCAGTAGAAGGTCCCAGACAACTCTGGATATTTCCTGTTCTTATCATTCAGGAGTCTAGAGAGCTCAGCTGTAGAGCCCTTCAAAACCAATCCATTAGGTTTTTAGCACTACATTGATTTGAACTGTCCTGAAAGTAGATGTTGGAGTCTCTGGAACAAAAAGAAATAAATTATCACTACTTATAATAACTATGTCAGTTTCTCATACCCTAACTCTTCCTACTGGGAAACTACAATTAGAGCCAAATCAGACATTCTTCTATCTTTCTACACTACAGGTGAGTATGGTAGGCAGAATAATGCTTCCACCCCAAAGATTCTGTCACTCTTTATGTGATCTCAGGCAAATTATGTAATAATAGCTCATTAACAACTATTTCATATCCTTTGACCAGGTAAATCTATACTTCTGAGAATTTATCCTAAAGGAAATAACTTAAAAGAAATAAAAATCCTGTGGTCCCTGGGTGGCTCAGTCAATTAAGTGTCCGACTTAACTTCAGCTCAGGTCATGATCTCAGGGTTGTGGGACTGAGCCCCATGTTGGGCCCCTCCCTCAGCAGGAAGTCTGCTGGAGATTCTCTCTCTTTCCCCTGTGCCACTCGCCGCTTTGGACACAGGCACATGCACAGACTGTCTCTCTCTAAAATAAATAAATAAATCTTTAAAAACAAGGAAATAAAAATCTATAGGAACAATGACATTCAACACTGCTACTCTGAATAGAAAAATTTGGAATTACTTAAATGTCTGGTTTATAGGAGAAATGGGAAACATAAATAAGAATATCTATAAAGTAAAAACTTATAGTCATTACAAAGTCTATAGATGTTTAGCTCAAACTAGAAGGGAACACAGAATAATTCTAACAGTTGTTTAAAGGAGGAAGGAACATGGATAGTTTTGTTTGTTGAAATGACCATAATGTTGTCTAACAGTTTAAAAAAAAATGAAAACATACAATATTTTCCTGTTAACAACTGATGATAATATGTATTTATAATGGTTGAATTATAATGGGATTGTAGCGGATAACCAAAACTAAAACAATACTCTAAAATGTGTTCAAAATTAAAGCTTTTTCTAGGAAATCATTAACAAAAATGTTTCATTTTCTTAAAACTTTAAATTAGGAAGAAATTATTAAAATTAATTCAGATTCTGTAAGATTCTTTATAAGCCACTTTTATCCAGCCCTTCCTATTCCCATTTCCAATATATTATGACCCGAGCCAAAGGCAGACCTTAACTGACTGAGCCACTCAGATACTCCTGACTATTCATTTATATCCTGGCCGTTCTATAACCTTGATTTCCATAAGTACACACCTTCTCAAATATCTCTTAATTTTTTTTTTTTAGCACAACTTGTCTTTACCCATGATGATAGCTCCACTTCCTAACCCCTTCCTTACTGGAAGCAAATTCAGTTCTTGAATCCATTTTCTTCTTCATATTTCTTTTAGAGAACAAATCTATTCTCAAAGCCATTTATCTTTCAGTGGCTTCTATGAATATACTTTGTAAACTATAAATTTTTATCAGAACCAAATGACAGACAATGGTGGTGACATCATAGTTCTATTAAAGAACTTCTACTACTACTTTGGTGGTCATACTACTTTTGTGGTAATCATTAATGCTCTATCATCCTGTCTGACTTCTCATCTGACCTCTAGACCATATTCTAAATCCTTCTAGGATCCTTTATATGCAAGAGTGCATATTCCTCTATCAGCTCACATTCAACTGAGTTCCCTCCAAAATAACAGTCTGCTCTACCAGAGGCTCAATTTCTTGCCACCAACACTCCTATTCTCCCAGTCACTAACACATACATGGAACTTCAGTTCCTTTTAACTCTTCTCTTTCATGCAACAAGTACTGAACAGTTGTTATTTAGCAGGTAATATTTTAAAACTTAGGCATACTGTGAAGAAAACAAATTAAGTTCCTGTCTGTATGAAGTTTGCAGGCAAGGAGGGATAGGAGAGGAGAATTTTAATTCATTTAAATCCGTTTAACCCATTAAAAGAACTTAATAACTCCTAAAACATAAGAACCAAAAAACAGAAATCAAGGATTAGAAACTCTTTTAATTCTCAAAGCTTGATATTAATTAAGAAGGTTTTATATTTTATTTACACTATAAGACAGGCCCCTTTTATTTCTAAAAAGGAGAGAAGCTACTCTGTAAAATTTACAGAATAAGTATTATAATTCTCATTTTATTTATTTTTTTGTTTTTTTAAAGATTTTATTTATTTATTCATGAGAGACACAGAGAAAGAGAGAGAGAGAGAGAGAGAGAGAGAGAGGCAGAGACATAGGCAGAGGGAGAAGCAGGCTCCTTGCAGGGAGCCTGATGTGGGACTCGACCCCGGGACTCCAGGATCACACCCTGGGCCGAAGGCAGGCACCAAACCGCTGAGCCACCCAGGGATCCCCTATAATTCTCATTTTATACATGACTTCTCGTAACTAGGACACACTGATTGCAAAGTCTAATAGTGTTTTTGCTACATTAAGTAGTAACTATTTATGAATATGGACTTAGTTTCTCATGAAGGACGCACTGTGATGTGGTATAATGTAAATAAACAGCATTTGGGTTCAGAGAGATATGAATGCAAATTAGCTGCTAAACTGTAAACTACTTTTACCATATTATTTTGCCTAAAAAGAGGAAAGTTATGCCTGCTATTGCACGTACCATAAAGGTAAAGGAAATGGTGATAAAAGCAAGGTCTTATTCCACATGGAGGCTTTCTATGGCTACTAGGTCCTTGACTAAGTATATACACCTTTGTCTATCCATGTATTTCAAGCATTAGGAAGCTAGCCAAGCTGAGTCAGGGATTATACTGAAGCCATAGACAGGTACCTCAGATTAAATGAGGCATCATGAGAAAAAATGGTCATTAGTTTGTTAGGATACAACAAGGGTAAATACAATGAAATATTAGGATGTTAGGATGTTAGGATGTTAGGATACAACAAGGGTAAATACAATGAAATATTTGAAGCTATCTAAAATACAAATAATTAAAACAGATTTGCTATTTTATTTAATGCTGATGAGTAAATGCTATTTAATCTTATTCTACATGACAGTGTTAAGAAGAGTAATTTCGTGGGATGCCTTGGTGGCTCGGTTGGTTAAATGTCCAACTGTTGGTTTTGGCTCAGGGTGGTAAGAACAAGTCCTGCATTGGGCTCCACGCTCAGCACAGTTTGTTTGTCCCTCTCCCTCTGCCCCTCTGCAGCTCACATATGCTCTCTCTCTTGAATAAACAAATAACATCTTTTAAAAACGGAGTAATTTCTTAATTCCAAAAGCAACTAAACATTTAATATAATTTGATTTGTTATTTTCTTATCTAAATCAATTTTTGAAAAACAAAATATATAGATTTAGGAAATCAGAGTTGTGTATTCTTAGGAAAAGAGAACAATAATTTGTTCTGATTCTAGTATATGATGTTAAAAAGCTTTAATAAAGAAATTATAAGCCACTGATCTCTCCAAACAATTAAGGAAACAAAGAAGAAAATACTCCAAAACTTTAGGCTGAAATTGAAAGTATAAAGTAAACATATAAGTACAAAGTTAAGTATAAAACAGATGGCCAAATCATAAAAGTAGTCCAAACTGGTAATTAAAAAGAATATATGTCATATTTCCTATAGGACTTTAAATACTCATTCAATAGAATGATAACCACATGACAGAAAAAGACAGATATATTCCTGCTTAGAAGAGTCAAGAATATTGAACAGATCAGCAATTCTTAAACTTTTTGGTCACAGGTCTCTTTTACAACTTTATTATTTATTTATTTTTATTTTTAATTGTTTAAAAAGATTTTATTTATTTATTCATGAGAGACACAGGGAGAGAGGCAGAGACATAGGCAGAGGGAGAAGCAGGCTCCTTGCAGGGAGCCTGATGTGGGGATTCAATCCCAGATCACGACCTGAGTCAAAGGCAGATGCTCAATTCCTGAGCCACCCCAGTAATTGAGCACCATTTTACAACTTTAAAAATTAGGGAAGTTTCCTAAGAATTTTTGTTTATGTGGGCTATGTATATTGACAGTTATCATATTAAAAATTAAAACAGGGATCCCTGGGTGGCGCAGCAGTTTGGCGCCTGCCTTTGGCCCAGGGCGCGATCCTGGAGACCCGGGATCGAATCCCACGTAGGGCTCCCGGTGCATGGAGCCTGCTTCTCCCTCTGCCTGTGTCTCTGCCTCTCTCTCTCTCTGTGTGTGACTATCATAAAAAAAAAAAAAAGAAGATAAAAATTAGACATTTAAAAAATAATTATTCACTGGGCAGCCCCGGTGGCGCAGCGGTTTAGCGCCGCCTGCAGCCCAGGGCATGATCCTGGAGACCCTGGATCGAGTC
Organism: Vulpes lagopus; assembly: GCF_018345385.1. Taxonomy (NCBI): domain Eukaryota; kingdom Metazoa; phylum Chordata; class Mammalia; order Carnivora; family Canidae; genus Vulpes; species Vulpes lagopus. The sequence goes on along the minus strand of NC_054836.1, from coordinate 17,644,156 downwards.
TCACGTCGGGCTCCCTGCATGGAGCCTGCTTCTCCCTCTGCCTGTGTCTCTGCCTCTCTCTCTCTGTCTCTATGAATAAATAAATAAAATCTTAAAAAAAATAAAAATAAAAATAAAAAAATAAAAAAAATAATTCAGTAAAAAACCCATTACACATTAAATATTCTTTTTTTTTTCACATTAAATATTCTTAACTTAAAATGAAAAAAACTAAATTTCTTTTAATGTCTAGCTAACAGAAGATGAATTCTCATGGTATTCTATCTGTTGTGATAAGTTCTTTTGGTTCAAAGCATATGAAGAAAATACAGCCTCTATAATGTTAGAAAAATGAGTAGTATTTTAAAATGCCTTTTCAGAGAACTATAAATATTCATATTTGATAGTATACCAAAAATTCAACAAGTGGCCATTTCTTAGATTACTTGCAATGTAAAATCTGAAACATATCAGTGAACTTTTTGTACTCCGTTACATTAAAGTCTACCGGTCTACTTTTCATTTGAATATATTTTTTTACCCATGTGTAATTTTTAAAAATCACATACTATCTTCCAAAAATACCAATTAACTGAGTTATGCAGATTTTTAAGACAATGTCACTTTTCACTATATAATATTTTAGAAAATCACATTAGTTTATAACAATGCCAATCTTATCATAAAAGTCTGTAAGTATCTGGGAGCTGCCAAGATAGAGGTAGTGATACAAGTTTTTCAAAATTTGAATATTCATTTGAAAGCTCAAGTTTTATCATTAGCAACAACTTTTCTTTGAATTGATAGGCTCACATAATTCATTTTCAAGAAAATGTCAGCCAAGTATCCTAGTCCAAATAACCAGTTTTTGTTGTTGTTTTTAGCTTAAAATGGTGTTTCATGAAAAAGCTGTGGTTCAACTTAGACTCAAATAGCAAAGTGCTCTTATTCAAAGCTATCATATACTTCAGTATTCAGAAGTGCTTTAGGTATTCTTCCCATCAGTCATATGGACTATTAAGAGATGTGTACTCAAAGATGGAGATTAATTAAAAAAAAACAACTTTTACTAAAAAAATAACTTTTACTGCTTCATCAAGGATACTTTTTTTTTTTTTTTTCATCAAGGATACTTTTAAGTGAAGCTGGCTTTTTTTTTTTTTGACTGAAGTGGCAGGCAGTGATGAATATAATGATTACTTGTAAGACTGACTACCACTGTCTTAATTCATCTACAAGCATCAACAGTTTTATCCTCCAGTTTTTGTACTTATATTGCAAATGTCAACACAGTGAAAAAGGCAAATAACACCCAAGTATTAGTACAAAAACAGATTTGACCTTGTGTGCCTCCTGAAAGTCTCAGGATCTCTAAGTCCTTAGACATACTTGTTTGATAACTTTCTTAACAGTGTTTTCCAATTTTAGGAAGTATATTTGTAAACTGTACTATAAATGGTTAAAAAACATTTTGCTACTTGGTTTCTTTTGTGTTAAAAATACATATTATCTTAGTAATAACAATACTTAAATATATTTTACTTTAGTATTCCAAGCAAGTTTTAGACTTGCTTTAAATATCATCATAGTGGGGATCCCTGGGTGGCGTAGCGGTTTGGCGCCTGCCTTTGGCCCAGGGCGCGATCCTGGAGACCCGGGATCGAATCCCACATCGGGCTCCCGGTGCATGGAGCCTGCTTCTCCCTCTGCCTGTGTCTCTGCCTCTCTCTCTCTCTCTGTGACTATCATAAATTAAAAAAAAAAAATAAATAAAAATAAATAAATAAATAAATAAATAAATATCATCATAGTGTTCAATGTTAGCAAGCTAAAGCAATACAAAAGTTCTGTAATCTTACTGAAAATACTTAACTTTAAAAAAAAAAGCTTTAATAGATTAAGCATTCAATATTTAATTTATTGAAAACATTACTGTCTAGCATTGTATTTACAATCTTTACAGTTGAGTGGAGAAGAGAAGTTTAATAATAATAAGACTTTTTTTTTTAATTTTTTATTTATTTATGATAGTCACACACACAGAGAGAGAGAGAGAGAGAGGCAGAGACACAGACAGAGGGAGAAGCAGGCTCCATGCTCCGAGAGCCCGATGTGGGATTCGATCCCGGGTCTCCAGGATCGCACCCTGGGCCAAAGGCAGGCTCTAAACCGCTGCGCCACCCAGGGATCCCTAATAAGACGGTTTAAAATCTAAGTTGTAGGATTTCAGAAAACAAAAAATACTGCAGGTCAGAGTAGTTAGAGGTAAATTCATGAACAAAGCAGAAACCAAGTTAGGACTTAAAGGAGAGGCAATTAGAAGAGAAAGAAGACATTTGAGAATCAAGGAGCAACACAAATAAAGCTCTAAGGTGGTGGCATTTCTAAAAATGGGGAGAGCACAGAAGAAGTCAACCAGCCTCACTATAGGAGCTTGTTTGAGAGTAATGAGAAATCGGGCTGACTGGGTAGAATGAGGGCAAGGTCAAGGGAGCTTTGGAAGCCAAACAGAATAAAGCAGACAATAGGGTATTGTTACAGTTTTACCACAATGGAAAAAACATTAAAAAGTATATAATTGAGCAAGATTAATCTGGACAAGAGAATATGAGAGGAAAAGACTTGCAAAAAGAACACTTAGGAATCAGATATTTTTAATGTTGAAAATCAAGCACAGGTTGAGAAGAGTGAGCTAAGTTTGGGGCAATGGGAATGCAAAGAAATGAATTCCAGAGATAATACTTAGTGAACTTTGTATTAGTAGCAGGTTAGGTAAGGGAGAAGAGTAAGTCAAGGATGATTTGAAGATGTTTAGGATTACAGAAATGAGAAGTAATAACATTTTTGAGAACATACTGTGTCCTAGGCAGCATGATAGATATATAACACATTAATTAATTGTCCCACAAGCTGTATGTAACAGATATCTATATTATAGATAAGGGAACTTAAGCCCAGAGTGATGAAATAACTTGCCTTGCTAGTAAGTGGTTTACACAGTCCCAATACATAAGTTTATCTGACTATAAAGATAAGAGGCTATCACAGTGGTTAAAAAGCCTAAAGCTTACATTCATCAATTTGGGCAATTAGCTTTGTCACTTATAAGCTGCTAGAGATCTGACAAGTTGCTTAATCTTTCTGTGCTTCAGTTTTCTCACCTCTAAAATGCAGAGTAAACTACCTCCAGAGTTGTAATGAGGATTATATGAGAGAATGTATGTAGACACTGTTAATAGTGCCTAGAAAACAATAAGCACTCAAAATATTTGCCGTTATCTTAGCACAGCATGTTAGTATCGTTAATGTAGGGAAAACCCAATTGGGGGGAAAAATACAAAATTTCAAACAAGATGAGTTGGAGGTGGCTTCTAAGTAGGTATCTTTAGAGAAATGAAAACAAAAGATAAATGCAAATAGGAGAGGTTATGGAAACACTAAGCCAATAATTACCTATTTTATTTTTAATAAAAAGAAAAGTTACAGAGATGCCTACTTGATAAAGTCATGGGTCTGATGACTTAATTCATTCATGGAATTTTTTTGTTCACAAATCCTGATCCTAAAGTATTTTCTTGCGCAATGATTTACAAAACTGTTATTAACTTTGTGTTCGATATTATGCTAGATGCTAGAAGTACAAAAGTTAAATTTTTACATTAAAAAAGTACTTTAAAAAAAGTATTAACTGAGGTGGAGAGAAATATACAAAATTTTAAAGTACAATGATACGTAGTATATACCAAATAAGTAATACATACAAAAAAATCCCACAGAAGTTAAAAAAAAAGATTGACATTCCTTTGGGTTGGGACAGGCTAATAATAAGATAGATAAATCCTGTACAGGGCTTTGAAGGAAGGTTAAGACTTAGATAAGAAAGAGAAAGCTGAGAGGAGTTGGGGAGGGGACTCCTAGCAGAGAGAACAGCATGCACAGGACAAAGCACACATGACGTTTCAAAGAAACCAAAAAGAACAGCTTAATTTGAACAACAATTTGTATTAAAAGAAATATAAAATAGGTTGAAACTTTTTTATCAAGTTCTAAAGAGCTTTGAATACTGCTTTATGAATTTTATTTCACTATGTAAGTAAAGTCCTCCTCTGCATCAGACTTTCATAACTGCATAATCTACTTCTAAAAACACTAAATTTGTTTTTGAACTACCCTCTGCTTCTCTCACTTTATAAACTAGCAAATATAAAATTTATTTCTCATGTAATATGGTAAGAATCTTCACATAAATGTGTTTGCTGTCACTAATTCTTTCTTGTTGGAGATTTTAAGTTTCTTAGTATTTTTGGTTTTAAGGAAATGTTTTGCTTTTAGAAGAAGTCTTTTCAAGTAAATGAACCCCATTAAAAGGAAGGAAACTCAAATCTGATTATGACTAGATAAGGCAAATGCATATTTTTTCAATTTAAACTAGCTAATTAGAGCTGAAAACTTTGATGTAGGCACCATTCCCTGCAATTTTTTGATAGCTGTAAGTACTTTTCTGGAATTGAAATGTGGTAAATTAAACACTAAACTATTACCAAGATATCACACTATGAAACATACCGAGGATTAAGATATATTTATAGCCACAAGAATATGTGAACCAACCTATTAAAACTTTGTCTAATTTAGGCATAATTTAAAAAATTTTACTTAATAACTTAGCATAATCAGTTTTAGAAAGTTTAATTCACTAGGGTGCCTGGGTGGCACAGTCAGTTAAGCATCCAACTCTTGGTTTCAGCTGAGGTCTTGATCTCAGGACTGTGAGCTAGAGCCCCATGTTGGGAGAGCCCCATGTTGGGACAGGCTCTACTCTACCCTCACTTGCTTGCTTGTGTTCGTGCTCTCTAAAATAAATAAATCTTTAAAAAAAAGTTTAATCCACTATAATACCATATAACATGCATATTTTCAAAGATCAAGGTCTTTTTTCCCTTTCACGAATTTATTAATTGGTTTACAGTAATACTTACCCCAGTATTCTATTCATTCCATGTCTAGCAGCATAGTGTAATGGAGTATTGTGCTGGTAGGGCTCCCCATAAGATGTATTTGGATCAAGAGATTCTTTCAGTTGAGGGTTGTTTTCATAAATTTGGCAGGCCAGGTTTTCGTCACCATTGATGAGTGCTTTACGGAATTTGGTGGTTGTATTTCCCATGTTTTCCTCTGTTTTTTTCTGATAGGCAGTGGCACTTTTTTCCTTCCCCCTTCAGCCACTTCTTGAATGTTTCTGCAACATGTTTCACATTCTAATGGAAGAAAAACATTATATTGTAAAACATCAACTATAAAACAGTATCCTAAATAAACACAGTTAGGAATACTAATAAGACCTAGGAAGCACACATAAGGGAACAGACTAAATTACATTTTACTAAGTTTATCTTAATAGACCAAAAAAACTCAAAATTTTAACACTGCCCAAATTAACTTCTTGTTAAACTGTAACATTTACCCACACAGAGACTGTTAAGGTTTCACAGGCTGTACTTTGTACTATGAAAGTTACCTACATATATGAGCCTTTCAATTTTCCTTTTCACACGGGCAGGAAATAACTTGACTGAATTTCATGGTTGAATACACTTAAATCTGTCTAAATTATGCATAAAATAGATTCAGCCAATTTGTGAGAGAGTGAAAAACCTAGGAAATTTTGCTCATATGTGAACTTCAGAATAGGTGTTAAGTTACAGTAAAAAAACCTCCAACAGTCCTTGGCCAGTATGTTCAATGTATGCTAATTTTGCTCCATTCCAATAAATGTTTCTGAATCTACTCTTGAATTATGACAAAAATTAGTGATAAAGGAAATAACATATGTGAAGGCAGGTATGAAATGAAAGGACTATTCAAGGAATGGTAAGTACAGATGGAGTTCAGGATCTCTAATGTTGAACTAACAGAAGATAGAACTGAAAATAAATAGGGGCCAACTAAGAAACTCATACTTTAATGTGTAAAGAATGGATAATTAAAGGCTTTTATGCATGGCAGTGATATAATTATTTTATGCTTTAGAAAATTAATGACTGGGACAGCATAGAAAACAGAATGGAGAGAGAAAAAGATAGAGATAGAATAAGAATCAATCCATCATGTTACCCAATGTTACCTAGTGGCAGTGGCAGACTGGGCATTAAAACAGAACTTTAAGAATACAGTTGAAAAAAAAAATACAGTTGAAAATAATATATACCTGTTCAACACAAGTTTTGTACAGGGTAGTAATAGTTTGAACAGAATACAAATTAACAGACTGAAAAACAAATGAGTTTTTTTTTTTTTTTTTTTAAGTTTCCTATCAAACAGAGGTTCTCATCCTTCCTTGGCTTGATTAACCTGGAGAACTTCAAGAGTCCCATTAGCCAAGCTATACTCCAGAGTAATTAAATCAGTTTCTAAGGGGTGGCACAAGGGCACTGGTACTTCAACTACTTGAGCGATTTCAATGTGCACACACCACTGTATAATAAACTCGTAACTCCCTCTAGCCAAGTGATTATATCTGAGTATGGAGATGAAGATGAACAGGCAGGGTAAGACATCTGCTAAACCTATTTTAGTGATAGGTGTTAACTACTGACTTTCTAAAGCAGTGTATATTCCGGCCCACATCTATATTTAATGAGGTCGCCATTTGAGTGTTTTAAGGCTTCTTTGTTATTGACATTTTTACCTTAAATATGCAAATACCTATGTATAATAGAATGAGTAAAGAAAGACAAAAGATAACTGAAAGAACTACAGTTGGCATTTTGTCAAATAACCACCCTATTTATAATGTATGTAAGTATGTGTTTTATGCATAATATACACAGTATAAATATGTATATACATACATTGGATCACTACATAATTTAAATTTTTAAAAATTTTTCAGAGGGTTGCTGAAATCTGTAGACTAAAGTACTATTCCTTTATCATTTCATCTAGAATGAGAGAAGAAGATCCCTCCCTCTGACAGTCTTACACTTATCATAATATACTAAAGACTTAAGCAAGTGCTCTATAAGAAAAGTAAATTCTATCCAAGATGTGAAAAAAGAAATATCTAATAAAGCAATGATATCTTGGGGTATTTATTTAAAATAACAAGACACTTTAAAAAAAATCAATAATACTCTAAATGTGCTGTCACTCATGGTGAAAGGCATAATGGCATCTAGAAACCTTTTTGTGGTTCTCAGTTACTTTCAAGTCTGTTTCATTTTTAAAATTTGAGTTCAATAAGCCTGAAAATCAGCAGGAAATGCATCATTTAAAAATCATAGCTCCATTCTCTCAGATGATCCTTACAAGTCTCACCTAGAAATTTGCCAGATGTGTCCTTTAACTTTTTCATATACACAGCTAGTATAACCTGAGGTGACTGTTCCCTCTTTGTTTGAATCAAACTGGTAAGTAATAATTCCCCAACTCTAAGATAAATTAATATACAGAGCTTCATGAGGCAGGTGAAGGACTAGCAAAGGCGTGAAAACAATTCCTTATTTGGGGCTTTTAAGTTTTACAGGAAAAGTGGTAAACTATAGTACTTGATAAGTTATTTAATGAAAAAAGTAAGAAAAATGTAGCCTATCAATGGTCTCTAGAAAGCATTCCTTAATTTCTGATTAACTTTTAATTATGAAGAGTTCTATAACTCTTGCTTTAAATCTTTGTCTTTTAACTTCCCTTTTCACAGGTTAATAATCTGAAAAAAATTTCAAGTGCACCCAAATTAATAAACTACTCCCAGAAATCTTTTATAGAATATGCAGTTCTTCAGAAATAACATGCTCTTAACTTCTGTTTTAGAAGTTCTCTGTACTTCAGAATTTACAGAAGTAAATTATTTTTAAAGTCATAATCATAGATTGAAGTTATTGACCTAAATGATATAATTGGTTCCCATTCTTCATCTATCTAGAAGAAAACTTGTTTTTTTTTTTTAAGAAAACTTGTTATACACATCGACCATCTACTTCTAATTCATCCTTCTGCAACTGTCTGCACTACTGATAAGAATAGCAATTATAAATCTACAACTAAACATCTCTTAGCCAGAAGAAACAAGTAGTAAGTTCATTCAAACAGTAAGTCCCAACCCCATTCCACTGTAGGTTGAAATCCAAGAACTGTCTTCATTCTCTAATTCAACAAGCACTATTAATCTTTAGTTATTTTCATTCATCACTATGCATCAGAATAACCTGGAGAGGTGATTTCATCTGGTCTAAGGACCAGAAAGGGAATCTTAAAAAACCTCCCACTTGATTACAACATGCAGATCAGAGTTGAGGACCACAGATTAGTTTTGAAATTGCACTAAGCCAAAGGTACTGGCACACAGTGTGATGGCAAGGAAAAGTGTTGGAGTTGGAAAGACTTGTGCTCAAATTCTGTTTTTATGTTAACAAGTAACTTTTGTTTTCTTGTCTGTAAACCAGCAGTATCAATATCTTTCTTCAGTTGACAAATATGTATGAACAAAAAAATATCATTGAACCTATGGGGTTTATATATTCTAGTGGGAGTAGAAAGATAAACATTGTAAGGATGTGATTTTATTCTACATGCAACAATGAGCCATTACATGTTTTAAGCTACATCTTTCAGGCTTTAGCATTTTTAGAAAAATGCATTCATAGTTTATCGATATCGATATATGAATCAATAGTTTGATCATTTTTATTGCTGACTAGTATTCCATTGCATGGGTGTACCACTGTTTACCTATTCACATATTAAAAGACAGGTTGGTTATTTCCAGGTTTTGACAACTGTTAATAAAGCTATCATAACATTCACATACAAGTTTTATGTGGATGTATGCTTTAATTTCTCTTGGGCAAATGTCCAGGAATGGAATTGCTGGGATATTTAAGTCATTTGTTTAACTTCATGAAGAAGCTACTAAAACTGCTTTCCAGAGCAGATGTACCAATTCATTCCTATCTGCCATGTATGAGAGTTACAGTTGCTCTGTATCTCGGTCAACATCTGGAATTATCAGTTTGTTGGGAGTTTTCTTCCCTTTTTATCCCATATGGTAGCCATCCTAATGGATGTACTGTGGTACCACATAATGGTTTTAATATTAATATTAAAGATATTTCTTAGATATTTCCTAACGATTAATGATATGAATCACGCTTTGATATACTTACTTGCCACGAGTGTATCTTGATTGTATATCTAAAATGTCTCAACCGTTTTTTTTTTTAAGATTTATTTATTTATTTATTTATGAGAGAGAGAGAGAGAGAGAGAGAGAGAGAGAGAGGCAGAGACACAGGCAGAGGGAGAGGCCAGCTCCATGCAGGGAGCCTGCCATGGGACTCAGTCCCGGGTCTCCAGGATCATGCCCTGGGCTGAAGGCGGAGCTAATCTGCTGAGCCACCCGGGGCCGCCCTAAAATGTCTCAACAGTTTTTAAGATGGATTACTGTTGAATTTGAGTTCCTTATATATTCTGTAAAAAAAAAAGTCTTGTGATAAATGTGATTTGCAAATATTTCTTCTAGTCTGTAGCTTCTCTTAACTCGAACCCAGGGCTGAAGGCAGCACTAAACCACTGAGCCACCGGGGCTTCCCTATCCACAAAAATTAAATCAAAATGAATTAAAGAGGGCATCCACCACCCACCCCTGTCGCTCAGAGGTTTAGCACCACCTTCAGTCCAGGGTGTGATCCTGGAGACCCGGGATCGAGTCCCACATCTGGCTCCCTGCATGGAGCCTGATTCTCCCTCTGCCTGTGTCCCTGCCTCTCTCTCTCTGTGTCTCTCATGAATAAATAAATAAAATCTTTAAAAAAAAAATGGATTAAAGATGTGAATGTAAAACCTGAAAACCATAAAGCTCCTAGAAAAAAACAGGTGGCAAGCTCCTCGGTATCACTCTTAACGATGATTTTTGGCATAGACACCAAAAGCAAGGCAACAAAAGCAAAAATAAACAAGTGGGATATCAAACTAAACAGCTTCTACACAACAAAGGAAACCATCAACAAAATGAAAAGGCAACCTACAAAATGGAAAGAAAATATTTGCAAATCATTTATCTGATAAGGGGCTAATATCCAAAATATATAAAGAATTCAATCAACTCAGTAACAAAAAGCAATCCATTCAAAGATGAACAGAGGATCTGGACAGACATTTTTCCAAAGACATACAGATATATGGTCAACAGGTACATGAAAAGATGGGTCAGCATCACTAATCATCATGAAAATACAAATAAAAAACATAAGGCGTCATCACCTTAGATGTTAGAATGGCTATTATAAAGACAAGAAATAACAAGTGTTGGTGAGGATGTGAAGAAAGGAAGCCCCTGGATAGTGTTGGTGGGAATGCAAATTGATGTAGCCATTAGGGAAACCACTAAGGTGGCTCCTCAAAAATTAAAAATAGAACTACTGTATGATCCAGCAATTCTGGATATTTATCCAAAAGAAAACAAATACACTAACTTGAAAAGATTCATGCACTCATGCAGCACTATTTACAATAACCAAAATATGAAAACAACCAAGTATCCACTAATGGATGAATACATAAGGAAAATGACATATATATATAAATATATACATAAGTATATATGTGTGTGTGTGTGTATATATATATACTGGAATATCATTCAGCCGTATAAAAAAATGAAGTCTTGCCATTTGTGACAAATGGTTGGACCTTAAGGGCATTATGCTAAGTTTAATAAGTCAGAGAAAGATACTGTATGATCTCTCTTATATGTGAAATCTTAAAAATCAACAAACCAAACAAAAACACAGCTCATAGGTATAGACAACAGACTGGTGATTGTCAAGGGCAGGGTATAGGGGATAGGCAAAATGAGTGAAGGGAATCAAAAGGTACAAACTTCCAGTTATAAAATAAGTAAGTCATGGGGATGTAATGTACATCACTAAGTTAGCAATACTGTATTGTATATTTGAAAATTGGTATGAGAGCAAATCTTAAAAAGTTCTCATCATAAGAAGAGAAACTTTGTATGTATGGTGATGGATGTTAATTAGACTTACTGTGGTGATCAAATACTGATTCATTATGCTGTACACCTAAAATTAATATAATATTGTATATCAGTAATACTTCAGTTAAAAAAATAGTTGACTAAAAAAAAAAATAGTTGACTATATTTGACTATATTTGTGTGCATCCAATTCTGGACTCTATCTTGTTTCTTTTTCTGTGTGCCTATTCTTTCAGCAATACTGTATTATCTTGATTACCAGAAGAACTGACATCTTAACAATATTGAGTGTCCTGATCCACGCACATGATATTTCTGTCAATTTATTTATGTCTGGGACACCTGGGTGGCTCAATGGTTTCAGCGTCTGTCTTTGGCTCAGAGCATGACCCCAGAGTCCCGGGATTGAGTCCCACATCAGGCTCCCTGCATGGAGCCTGCTTGTCCCTCTGCCTCTCATGAATAAATAAACAAAATCTTAAAAAAAATTTATTTATGTCTACTTTGTCTTTTCAGCATTTTGTAAATTGGTTGTATCATAAAAATGGCATACGTATTTTGTTAAATATATACATATTTATTTTGGGGGAGTGCTATTATGAATGGTACTATAAAAATTTTTAAGTTTCTATTGTTCATTTCTAGTATATAGAAATACAACTGAATTCATATATTAGACCTTGTAAACTATAAATTTGCTAAATTAATCTATTCTAGGAGTTTTTTGGTAGATATTTCATCTAAAGTAGGCTCAATGTCTTCTATGAAGAGGGGAAGTTTTATATCTTTCTTTAACACCTACTTGCCTTTTCTTTTTCTTGTTTTATCATACCGGGTAGATTGATTTTTTTTAGCGAAAGTTAGGAAAAACAGAATTATTTGTATAGAGTATATAAATATCTCAGGGAAGATATTTAATAATAATCAAAGTGAAAAGTGGCAATTTTACAATGAAGAAACATGGGAAATACCACCTTAACCAAGGGATTAAGATTAATACCACCAATAACATATTGACATCATTTCCCCTGACTTAGTACACTAAAAAAAGCACATTACTACTGTAGTATTCTTGTGAAAAAGTGCATAACATCGACCTAAATATACGAAAGTATCAGATAAACTCAAATTGAGTGACAATCTACAAAGTAACTGGCCAGCACTCTTCAAAAGTGTCAAGGCCACAAAACATGAGAAGGGACTGTACAAATATTCACAGATTAGGGGTGATTTAAGGAAATGTGAGAACTAAATGCCACATGACATCAGAGATTGAATTCTAGAACAGAAAACAAAGTCATAAATGGAAAACTGGTAAAAACCAAATAAAGTATATAATAGGTTAATATTTTACCAATGTTAATTTCTTAGCTTTGATAATTATGATTATACAAGATGTTTACATTACATCAAGCTGGGTGAAGGGTAGGCAGGAATTCCCTGTCCTACTTTTTTTTTTTTTTTTTGAAGATTTATTTGAGAGAGAGCGAGCGAGCAGAGGGAGAGGGAGACAAGTAGACTCCCTGCCGAGTGAGGGTTCCAATGTGGGGCTTGATCCCAGGATCCTGAGATCATGACCTGAGTCTAAATCTAGTCATATGCTTAATCAACTGAGCCACCCAGGTGCCCCCTCTGTCTTATTTTTGCAACATTTCTGTAAGTCTAAGATTGGTTTAAAATAAAAAAGTGAAAAAAAAATTCTCCTAGCTACTGTGTTGAGAACACAGGAAGGCACAGATAGAAATAGGGAGACTAATCTGGAGGATACTAGAGTAATCTAGTTAACAAATTACAGTTTCATATGCCAGGATGGTACAAATTGAGGTGATGAAAAGTATTTGCATTATAGATATATTTTGAATAGTATTTCCTGAAAGAAACCTTTAAAGAGTGTAAACAGGGCAGTATGGGTTATTAATTATCCAATAAAATAACAAAAGGAATAAAATAGGAACAATGTCCTAAATTCCCAAATCCTTGAAAACCCATTCCCCACTGGGAAATGAGTAGAAAGGACACTCTAAGAAAATCAATGCTATTTATTACTAATTTTGGTACCAAACTTCTAATCCTTATGCAGTCTCTTAACCCAGAGTATTTAAGCTATGCTATGTGTAAAACACAAGGTCTACTGGCTCCTCTAGCCTAGATTTCTCTGATGGTGAGAAGAGGCAGAGAAAGAAAGGAAAAAAAGGTTAAGACTAGCTGCCTAAATTCATTACATTCCTGCCACTTTGTACTAAAATGTACAAACCCTAGGGGCCCAACTGTATCTCTAAAGATTCTATGATGTTAAAACATTTCTTTTAGAGGGGAATAAGGAAAAAAGCATGTCTTGCTCTCTTCTAGAGCTTAAGGTATAGAGTTAGTTAGCTTCGGTGATACAGGGTTAAGGATGTGATCAGAGAAGTATGCAGGCGAAGGGGCAGTGGTAGTCAAGTCTTTTGGATTTACCTTCTATAAAATCTTCAATGGTTTCCTACAAATAACAGATTATACTCAAAATCTTAGGAAGAGCATAACTAAGGCTATACCATAAAAGTGCTTTTAAAAACAGTGAGTTGGGGATTTGCATAAGGAAAAAAGCTGAGGTAAGGCTTAATAGCTAGGTAGGACCAGACCCTTAGATTCCTGTCCTAAATCTGGCTTCAGCTTTCAACTTAATTTTAGATCATCACAGTTCTTAATGGTATTTCCCACTTCTGAAATGATAGAAAGATTTTATGTGATACCAGTATGATAATTATTTTGACTTTAAACTTGGCCAGTGTAATTCAGTGTTATGTATATACCCCGTTTGCTCTGACAGACTGATTAAATGCAATGGTGTAGTGAATTGAAAAAGCTTTTAAGCTAGACAGACCTAGGATCTTGACAAGTCTGTTAATGACAACATCCATTTTGTTAAGAAAATGATATTTATTTCTGAGGGCCATTGTAAAGATTAAATGTAATAATGTACATAAAGTTCCATAACTCATAAGGAATAATTGATACAACATATCCTTTATTCCACTATAAAGCACACCATAAAGAATACCTTATATTTTTCTATATGAAGAATGTTTGTAGTACTGAATTTTTACTAATTAAACTAATAAAATCACAGAAATAGGACTACATTTAAATCCTATCAGAGTACACTTCCTAGATTTAACCATAAGAGCTTTAATGGCTTGTAAGTAAATGCTTTCCACATTAGATAACCTAAAAAGCCTATCCTGAAATTGACCATAAGATGATCATTGAAATCCTATATGAAATGTATTTGTATTTTTCAAACTTCATATGTTAGATTATCATGGGCATTTAATGAGATACAGGTTGTCCCAAAAGATGATGCCAAGAAAACACGATTATTAAAAATTAACATGACTTAAGGTTCTCCTTTTATTCTTTTAAGAACTGGGATGGCAAAGATTGGAGAACTGCCATTAAAAAAAAAATCCATGAAGATTTTAGCAACTAGCAGTAAGAATAGAACGTACTGCAGTCAAAGGAAACTGCCATAGTTCCTTAGGACATTGACTTGAGATAAAAAGGCTGAATTTGATCGACCAAATGACACAATAAAGAAGGCCTTCAGAAATATGTCAAGCTAGTGAAAAGCTACTGTGGAATCTTACATCTTCCTGTAAGGTTACTACTCACAGCAGCAGCTGGTCTCTAAGCACCCTTCACTCCTCAACATATATTCCTTGATCTTAATCCTATTACTACCACGATCATACCAATCTCGGCCTTGCTACTAACTTATTATGTGGCCCTATCTATAAATGACGTCAGTTCTCATTTTCTCCCTGGTCAAATGGACTGTTAAGGCCCTGTGTATTCTGGCCTCAGCTGTTCTCTCTCTTCCCTAGCTCCTGCTTCTTTTCCCCTTAGGGTGTTGCTCTATTTGCACACTGTCTGCCTTCTAGTTTTTCCTACAAGCATGCTCTGGCCTTGGGCCCTGTTCATTTGCTCTTCTCTTAGCTGGAAATGATCTTCCTCAAAGAGCCCTTTCTTGGCCACTTTTAATACTTTATCCCTGCTCATCTTTTCTTCATAAAATGTATGTAATGATAAAATAATGATTTACTTCTTTTCTCTCTCCTCCACTAAAACAATTTCGTGTAGGCAGCCTTTGTTTGTTTCACTATCATATCCAGCCCCAGGAGTAGTAGTATCAGGCATTTGTTGAATGGATAACTGAGTATATATATATGTGTATGTAGGGTTCCTAAGCTCCCTTTACAATTCTGGTATGTTATGATTAACTTAAGGGCTTGTGGAATTAGTGAACATCTCAGATGTTCAGGTCTGAGCCTGAGGTCTAAACAGTCCTTTCAGTTCCAATTTTTTTTAAAGTAATCTCTATGCCCAACATGGGGCTTGAGCTCATGACCTGGAGATCGAGTCACATGCTCTGCCAACTAAGCCACCCACGTGCCCCTTTGGGTTCCAATTTTTGATGACTGGCTTGCTTTAATGGATCTTTTAAAATTTCCAAATGTAACACACACATCCTAACACACAGCTACACATATGCACAAATTGACAAATATCACTTAATTCAAGGATCACTGTATACTATGCGTGAAACACAATACACAGACAATATTTCCTAGCCTGGAATATTAGTCCTTATACAGTTTAATCCCAACTTACTTTGATAACTTCAACTCTAACCATATTCCTTTCCAGAAATTCTATATACTCTGGCTATAGACTGTTTATTCTTCTCTGAGACATACATGTAAGCTTCTGTGCCTTTGTCCTCACTGGTCTGTTAACTTGGAAGGTATGGATTCCCCTTCATACTTGCCAAATACCTCATCCTTCACAACTGCGAAATGTCTTATCTTTGAAGTCCAACTCAAGTATCACCTCTTCTCTGGAGTCTTTCTTGATCTCTCAGGGAATTCTTGTTCACTCCACCATAGTGATCATCACTGTAGTCTACTTACTTTACCTGTTTGTCCTCTAAATTTAATCAACTATAGGCTTCAAAGGCCTTAATCATGTGTTTGCTTTCTCCTTATTGCTAAGGGCCTATTCCTGTGCCTGGCACAAATGTTTATCCAATTGGATGTTAACAAGGCACCACAACTAAGAAGGCTTTCTAACCTTTACTGGCAGACTTGATTGGGTAGTTCCTCCTTCCGACTGTTCAAAAGTTGGTTTCCTTATATTTCTACCCATACCAAACTTTTTCTTTAAAGGACCAGACACTAGATATTTTAGGCTTTGTGATTCATTTGATCTTTGTTGCAACTAGACAATTCTGCTGTTGTAGCTTGAAAGCCACAGGCAATACATACTAGAACAGGTATGGTTGTGTTCTAATAAAAGTTCATTTAAGAAAACAGACAGGAAGGTTTGGTCTATGGGCTGTAGGTTTGTCAACTGCTGATTTGATGGAAGGAATACAGCATAGAACAATTGGGTTAGAATCCTGTATTTACTATTCCCTAGTTTCTAGCACAAATCCCTTAATCTCTATATATCTTAATTTCCTCATCTATAAAATAGGCATAAGGTCACCTACCCTGCAGGATTGTCATGATTATTTATATATAATACAGTGCCTGTTGCATGGTAGGTACTCAATAAATTTTTTTTTTTAAGAGCTATTTTAGAGAGAGAGAGGGTGAAGGAGGGAGGAGAGAGAGAGACTTCTCAAGAAGACTTTCTGCTGAGAGCAGAGCCCAATGTGGGGGCTCAATCCCACGATCCTGGGTACTCAATAAATTTTATCTCCCTTCCTCTATCAGGATCTGTAAGCCATTTGTAAAGATTCAGCTGCTGCCTTTACTCAATACTCATTCTTTTTAACAGTGAAACCTCAAGAAAAATGTCACCAACTCTATGTTCTATACCAGGAATGATATATAACTGGTAGTCTAGACTTTATCATTTATCAGGTGTCTATTGGCAAGTTTAAAAACTGTTTTTTTCAACTATCTTTTGAACCAAGGTTAATTCTATTTTCATTACATTCATAGGTCAGTGCCAATATTAATAAAGGTCTCTCCTATGTAACTGCACTTACAAGTACTAAGTGAAAGGGATTTAGAATTGAGTACAAAGCTAGAAAATAGAATCTCACACTGGAAATCATTGCAAATGTGCATACACACATATATACCCCTATCTTTGGCAGGACACAAGAGGTCTTAAGTCTTGAAATGTTGCTTAAAATGAAGTCTGGTTTAAGAGCTTGAATTGCATATTACGTCAAAGTCAAACGTGGCTTTACCCTTGGTGGCTTCCCAGAAGTTCATGAATACCTCTAGTTTACGTGAAAACTTAGGAGTGTTAGACAGTAGTATTATGAAAATGATCTGAGCGGAGAAGAATCTTTCAACAAAGAAGGCAACTTCTCTGTAATAGGCATTCCTGAATTAAAAATTCATTTTGATTTATTACAGTATCTTAATACGGCAGCATTCAAAACACAATGGCTACAAAAACCACAAAGATATTATCACCATAGTACTAAAAAACCTCTATGTGGCAATTTGGCTGCCTGAGGTTTCTCAGTTAACCAAGGAAAAGGAGATAATCCAATACACTCTGGCTGCTCTTGGATATCGTTTATGTCCATATAGCTTTCAGTGTGGAAAAGTATGCTGCAGTCAGAAAAGGAAGACATGAACACTGCTGCCAAGGGCAGCACCTGACTGCCTCTTTTTGCCAAACTAGCCGGTGAACACTGAAAACAGTGTGAGATACACAAGTGGAAAATTGTCCAAACCTGGGATGTAACTACTCTATAAGACATTACTCCTCCTTTTCTATTTCCTATTAAAACATAATTATCTGTAATGATCACAGAACTCAGAACTCTCCATGTGAGTAAATTTTTCAGATAGCTGAAATTTTTCTTAGGTAATATTCCACTTTCATATACTTGACTTTCCAACTATTTAAAATGTTAATGTGATATTCTCTAACTTCCCCTTCACAACTACTTTTTGTACTTTGAATTCAGAATTTTACATAGTGCTGAAAAATAAACATAATTTCACATAGTGCTGAAAAATAAAGATTTCAGTCTCTGATGCTATAATACTGTCAGCAGATAGCTTAATTTCAGCAACTTTGGCATCTCTGATTATTCAGCAGTGTGAGGGATGAAGGTTGCCTAAGAAATCTGAAAATGAAAAAAAAAAGAAATATGAAAATGACAAACCGATCCCCATTAAAGTTGGCTCAACTGATCCTCTGGTTGCTTCTGTCTCTATTGGCTAAATAGGGGTGGGTATGAGGTGTGTGGGCATGGAAAGGGAGGAAGAGGAGTATTTCCTAGGTGACACCTTTTTAAAAAGAATAATTAAAAAAATTTAATTAAGGTATAGTTAACATACAATGTTATTATTAGTTTCAGGTATACAACACAGTGAATGACAAATTCTATAAATTAAGCTTGCTCATCATAAGTGCAGTTACCATCTGTCACCATACAAGTTATTACCATATAAATGACTGTTATTTCCTATGCTGTGCTTTTCACTCCTATGACTTATATATTTTTTAACTAGAAGTTTGTACCTCTTAATATACCACCTATTTTGCCTAACCTTCCCACCCTCTCTCCTCTGGCAACCACCACTTTGTTCTCTGCATTTATGACTTGTCTCTGCTTTTTGTTTTTTAAATTCCATATAATACAAGTGAAATCATATGGTATTTGTCTTTCTCTGATTTATTTCACTTAGCATCATACCCTCTAGGTCCATCCATGTTGTTGCAAACAGCAAGGTTTCATTCTTTTTTATGGCTGAATAATACTCCTGTGTGTGTGAGAGAGAAAAAAAGAGAGAGAGGGAGGGAGATATCACATCCTCTTTACTCATTTGTCTATCAATGGACACGTATTGTTTTCATATCTACTGTCTATTATAAATAATGCTGCAATAAACATAGGGGTGCATATTATCTTTTTGAATTAGTTTTTATTTTCTTTGGGTAAATACCCAGTAGTGAAATTACTGGATCATATGGTATCTCTATTTTTAATTTTTTGAGGAACTTCCATACTGCTTCGCACAGTGGTTGCATTTATCTACATTCCCACCAGTGTATGAGGGTTCCTTTTTATCCACATCCTTGACACTTGTTATTTCTTGTGTTTTTTTTTTTTTTTTTTTTGAGACATGTCTCTTTTTCTTTCTTGCAGGATGGAGGCTAAAGGGCCTAAAGATATTCCCAAAGGTAAGCTTTGTATAGCCTAAAAATGTCAAAAATTTGTACTGTTCTCTTCTACAAATGAGAGGAAAAACGGTTACATCAGCTCTCAGGACTGGAGCAAAGCTTTAGATAAACCTAAAGGAGGAAAATGGCAGAGAAGGGCGGGGCTTTCCAACAGTTTCTTTTTTTTTTTTTTTTTAATTTTTTTTTAAAATTTATTTATTTATGATAGTCACAGAGAGAGAGAGAGAGGCAGAGACACAGGCGGAGGGAGAAGCAGGCTCCATGCACCGGGAGCCCGATGTGGGATTCGATCCCGGGTCTCCAGGATCACGCCCTGGGCCAAAGGCAGGTGCCAAACCGCTGCGCCACCCAGGGATCCCCCCAACAGTTTCTTTAACCTAGCTGCTGCAGCAGCAACCAAATCCTCTGGCACTTCCGGATATGCCCCTAGCTCAACACACACACACACACACACACACACACACACACACACACCCTAGACAGACATCCCTATAATGTTAACTATGTAAATGCTAAATTTACTTCTAGTAATGTTTAAATAATTTAATGAGACAAGAGGTAAATTTTCACAAAATATCTTTGTATTTTGTAGCTATTATATCTGGATGTAGAATAATATTGATGTATATATCATATGCTTGTAATTTCACATATGCCAGAGAGATCATCTCAATTGGGAAAAGCTGCAAAGAAAAAATGGTAATGGAACAAAATTTCCTTGCTTTTCTGCTGCTGCTGAGCAAATCAAAATTTAAACTCTTTGAATATTAGGAACAGACTAAATCTCCATAACTAATGATTTTGCCTATTGGAAACTTTGCAGAAAAGACAACATAAAAAGAAAAGCAATCTTTAGATGTAGGTAAAATTTTGGAGTTTTAAAAAGCAATTTTTACTTGCTAATGAGCTCTTGAAATGAAATTTCTGGGCAGCCTGGGTGGCTCAGCAGCTTAGCGACGCCTTTGGCCCAGGGCGTGGTTCTGGGGACCTGGGATCAAATCCTGCATCAGGCTCCCTACATGGAGCCTGCTTCTCCCTCTGTGTCTCTGCCTCCCTGTCTCTCTCTGTGTCTCTGATGACTAAATAAAATCTTAAAAAAATAAAAGAAATGAAATTTCTGATCCTTAGACACTGATGATTTTTCAGACTGATGTACATATTTTTGAATGGGTCAATTTGGACTCTAAGATTGATAGGATTAAAAGGCTAATAAAAAAAGCCTTGCTTCTTGCTTGGATTTGGAACACAGCTATTGGGCCTTGTAGAGTCTTACCTTTGTAAAAGACTAGCTACTAGCATTTTTGGAATTCTGAATTCACAGGCCCTAATTGCTTGAGCCTGACCCTAGCTAAAACCTGAAGCTGTCAGATACGGGTTGCTTTAGCCTCAGCATAAGCTCCACTGAACTAAAAGCAAGCAGAGGCTCAATGAACAGAATTCAGACTCTAGGAGTGCTGCAGATTTAGGACACCATTCTGTGGGGCCCTAAACTATGAAAACATCAATGGATGCCAGCTGGATTGTCTGGGTCATATCCACATGCCCACAATAAACGTTATTCTCTGATGGGACCATCTAAAATTAGGCTACTAATCGGCTCTATATTTCTGATGCAGAAGCTAATTGCATTCCTAACTTGCAATTCCTGCCAAAAGCTGCAAGATGGAGGAGGAGACATCACAAGGTGATGTGATCATCACTACTCAGTACTGACAGACTGGATTCAAGACTTCCTCTGGGGGATGGCCCACTGCTGTTGACTTGTGTTCAGGCTTTCAGTTAGTTATAATTTACAACAATGGACTAATAGCCTTATTCTAATTCCATCACCTTTCTGGCACTTCCGGGTGTCCTGGTAGACACCCCTCAGTGAGGCACTCTGATTATTAGATACACTGCTGTCCAGAAAGGGGGATTGGTCTTTTCTAGGTTGCTCACTAGAAATTTAGCCAGGCCAAAAGAGAGGAAAAGCTGTATCATCCCATTTTGAAAAATTCTGAATAGTAAGGATTTATTCCTGACCAATTCCTGTGCATGTCTTTCTGGTCATATTATAAAAAAATATTTTTCTATGAAAATGCTTTTGTCTTTCTTGTAGCCAATCTTTGTGCATAAAAGACTGGGTGAGAACAGGGAATAATTTAATAAACATAAAGTTAAGATTGTTAAGTGAGACACTGATTTTATAACAAAAGAGAGAAAACAAAAATATGGCATCTGGGGAGGCATGGGAAAGAGTATCAATGATTTTTGTCTCTAGGAACTATTCTCGGAGGTGTTCCCTTCCTGAAAGAGGCTGCCTTTCCAAAAGGCTGTGAGCATTTTGAATTCAAAATGACTGCTGAGCTATGATCACACCTGACAGTCCTGACTACAAGCCAGTAAACTTATAGCCCTATTTCCCATACTTTCCATGTAGAATATTTCTAGATGTGGTCCATACTTATCAGGTAGATAAACTGATGTCATGATCAAACAAAACTGTCTGCTTTCAGGCAGTCCTGAGACCAAATAATGGACTGGACGGGGAACCCGAGGGTGGGAGCCCAGAGTAGGCAGTCACATTAGCGGCTCTGTTAACCTGTATTGCCTGAAAATGTCCTGCTGGGAGTATCTTAAAAACAGTGAATTCTTTGTTTCTAGGGGTATTACATATGGCCTCTAGAAATGTATTTCTTTGTGTGTATGCTGACTATTGAGGACATTGCTTCAGTCCTAGAAGGCATCTAGGTCACCTTCAACTTATCAGTCAGATTTGTGTGTCTTAAATGATGCCTTGGGCTAGATAAAAAAGAAAGTTAAATACAAAAACTTAAGGAGAACCCATTTGGCTTTCTAAGATAGACTTTTCTGGTTAATTACATTTACCAATTAGAGGTTCAGCCTAATTTCTGAACTTAAAGGCATAGGTATCAAGATGCCTTGGCCAAGTACTAAAGTGATGGACTGTGTAGAAATAGTTAACATAGCAGGCTTGAGACTCCTGTCCCTAGAAAAGCCTGCTTACAAGGAATAGCTCTTGGCAGGTGTCTGGAAACTTAGAATTAATGAGCATTCACACCACTGTCTAACTGATAGGAGTGGTTCAATGTGCCTAAATTGTTTCTATAAACACTGAAGTATATGCTAAATACCTTTTCTTCTGGGAGTATGGAATTTTGGCATATGCTAGGCAAAAGGTACCAATGTGACCAGTCTTCAGTAACACCTCGGGCACTGAGTCTCTAGTGAACTTTCTTAACAGACATTTCACACATGTCACAATTTGATCCTGGAGGAATAGGTGCCTTCTGTTTCACTCCATAAAGAGAGGACTCTTGAAAGCTTGCCCCATGCATCTTTCCCTTCGCTGATTTTCTTCGAATTTTTTTGCTATAACCAAACTTTTTTTCTTATTTATTTACTTATTCATGAGAGATGGAGAGAGAGGCAGAGACACAGGCAGAGGGAGAAGCAGGCTCCATGTAGGGAGCTCGACATGGGACTCGATCCGGGGTCTCCAGGATCAGGCCCTGGACTGAAGGTGGCACTAAACTGCTAAGCCACCCAGGTTGCTCAGAACAGGTACTTTTCAATTATCATACTGGAGGTTCTAGCTAATGCAAATAAGACAAGATAAGGAAATAAACAGTATATAGATTGTGAAGAAAGAAATAAAATCATCTTTCTTCATAATGGCATGATCATTTATGCATAAAATCCAAAAAATGGACCAAAAAACTACTGGAACTAATAAGCAATTATAGCAAGGTTGCAATACAAGGTTAATATACAAAAGTCAATTGCTGGGGCACGTTGGCGGCTGAGTCAACTGAGCATCCTACTCTTGATTTCAGCTTAGGTCATGACCCATTTCAGCTTAGGTCATGATCTCAGGGTCATGAGATTCCTGCATCAGGCTCCGCATGGAGCTGAGCTTAAGATTCTCTCTCTCCCTCTTCCATGTGTGTGCCCACAATCTCTCTCTATCTCACTCTCAGAAAAAATTCAATTGCTTTCCTATATGCCAGCAACGAATGAGTGAAATTTGAAATAAAAAATACTACTTGGGGATCCCTGGGTGGCTCTGTGGTTTAGCAACAGCCTTTGGCCCAGGGTGCGGTCCTGGAGTCCCGGGATCAAGTCCGGCATCGGGCTCCCAGCATGGAGCCTGTTTCTCCCTCTGCCTGTGTCTCTGCCTCTTTCTCTCTATGTCTGTCATGAACAAATAAATGAATAAATCTTTAAAAAAAATTAATGAAAAAATATTACTTATATAATCATCCAAATATATGAAATACTTAGAGATAAATCTAAAAATATATACAAGGTTTGGGCAGCTCGGGTGGCTCAGCAGTTTAGCGCCGTCTTCAGCCCAGGTGTGATCCTGGAGACCCAGGATGGAGTCCCAAGTCAGGCTCCCTGTACGGAGCCTGCTTCTCCCTCTGCCTGTGTCTCTGCCTCTCTCTCTCTCTCTCTGTCTCTCAAGAATAAATAAAATATTTAAAAAATATATATACATATATACAAGATTTACATGAGGAAAACTACAGAACTGATTAATGAAATCAAAGAAAAAACTTAAAATGATGAAATATTTCATATTAATGGATAGGAAGACTCAGTATTGTCAAGATGTCAGTTCTTTCCTATAAGATTCGATCCAGTCCCAATCAAAATTCCAGCAACTTATTCCTGGATATCGACAAAATGATTCTAAAATTTATATGGAGAGGAAAAAGACCGGAGTCTGAAGGAGAAGAACAAAGTTGGAGGACTGATGCTACCCAACTTCAAGATTTACTAGGGAGCTACAGTAATCAAGACAGTGTAACAAGAAAGAGACAAATCAACAGAACAAAACAACTCCAAAGAAACCCACATAAGTATAGTCAAATGATCTTTGAAAAAGACAATACAATGGAGCAAAGATAGTCTTTTCAACAAATCGTGCTGGAACTACTGGACATCTATATGCAAAAAAATGAATCTAGACAAAGACCTTATACCCTTCACAAAAATCAACTGAAAATGGATCACTGACTTTAAATGTAAAACTCAAAATTATAAAACTCCTAGAAGTTAGCATAGGAGAAAACCTAGATGAACTCAGGTATAGTGGTGATTTTTTATTTTTAAAAAAATTTTTAAGATTTTACTTATTTATTTGAGAGAGAGAAAGAGAGCAGGTGGAGGGGCAGAAGAAGAGGGAAAGGGACAGGGAGAAGCAGACACCCTGCTGAGCAGACAGCTGGATGCTGGGCTAGATCCCAGGATGCTGAGATAATGACCTGAGCCAAAGTCATTATCTCAAGTCATCGACTTACCCAGGTGCCATAGTGATGATTTCTTAGATATGATCCCAAAGGTACAATCTATGAAAGAAATAATGAATAAGCTGGACTTCATTAAAATTAAAACCTTCTCTGTGAAAGACAAAGTCAAGAAAACGAGAAGACAAGCCACAGACTAGGAGAAAATAGTTGCAAAAGATATATCTGATAAAGGATTTCTATCCAAAGCATGTAAATAACTCTTAAATATCTGCAAAAAAATTCTTTTTTTTTTTTTTTGCAAAAAAATTCTGCTTTAAAGAAATGGGCTAATGATCTTAAGAGCCACCTCACCAAAAAAGATATATAGATGGTAAATAAGTACATTAGAAGATAATGTACATGATATGTCATGAAAAAATGCAAATTAAAGTAACCCTGAGGTACCACTATGTACCTATTAGAATGGCCAAAATCTGGAATACTGACAGTATCTAATGCTGGCAAGTATATGGAACAACATAAATATCATTCATTGCTGGGAAGAATGCAAAATAGTACATTCTGCAAGACAGTTCGTTGGTTTCTTACAAAACTACACAAATGCTTACCACGTGATCTAGTAATCACAATCCTTAGTACCCACACAAAAATCTGTACACAGATGTTTATAGCAGCTTTACTCATAATTACAAAAACCTAGGAGCAAACAATCCATGCCCTTCAACAGATGAATAGATAAACTGTAGTACTCCAGACAATGGAATATTATTCAGCACTAAAAAGAAATGAGCATTAAGCCATAAAAACACACAGAGGAACCTTAAGTGCACATTACTAAGTGAAAGAACCAATCTGAAAAGGCTACAAACTGTACAATTTCAATTATATATTACTCTGGAAAATGCAAAACCTAAAGAGACAAAGATAAATGGTTGCCAAGGGTTGAGGCAAGACAGGGATGAATAGGTGGACCATAGAGAATTTTTAAGGCACTGAAAATACTCTGTATATTATAATGATGGATATATATATCATTATACATTTGTCCAAATCCATAAAATGCACAACACCAAGAGTTAAACCCTAAGGTAACTATGGACATTGATTATTACATTTTAATGTAGATTCATCAAATGTAACAAATATACCACTTTGGTAAGTAATGTTGATAATGGGGAAAGTCTTGTAAGTTGGTAAGGGAGCTATATGGGAAATCTCTGTACCTTCCTTTCAATTTTGCTGTGAACCTAAAAAACTCTAAGAAATTAAATTAAATCTTAAAAAAAAACAAACCAAAAACACAACTTGAATCCTAATCTTTGTGTTAATCTCTCTGCATTTGTTTCCCTGACCATATGATGGGCATGAGTTATTGTATAAGTACTTAGCACAATGTCTAAAATAGAAGGCATTTAAGAAAAAGAAATATATGCTCCTTGTGCCTGCTTTTTTTTTTTTTTACCAGAAAATTATTCTGCCTTTTGGTTCATAACTTTAGGACAGTTGAAAGAGCTCAAAATCTGACCACTAGACAAATGATGAATGACTGTTCCAACCCAAGTTGTGCAATTAGTGTCTGATCATTACATCCTTCTAATTCACGATAAGTAGTCCTAGAAACTAGTTACTTAAACTAAACTGAATACATATGTGCATTAAAATAAGGCAAACAAAATTATCCAAAAAAAAAATATGCCAGGGATACATCAAAATTTAAAACAGGACAAATGGGGATCCCTGGGTGGCTCAGCGGTTTAGCGCCTGCCTTCGGTCCAAGGCAGTCCCAGGATCGAGTCTCACATCAGGCTTCTGCATGGAGCCTGCTTCTCCCTCTGCCTGTGTCTCTGCCTCGCTCTCTCTCTCTGTCTCTCATGAATAAATAAATAAAATCCTAAAAAAATAAACAAATAAAACAGGACAAATTTGTGTTAGACCTTTTACATCCACTAAGTTAAGGAATCTGAGTAACATTACATGAGATTTCTGTAATATATAGGGAACTCATAGAACTATCAGTCCAAACCCATGTTTGCTGCTAGCATGTTTGTGTGATATGGTTTATACTCAAGAGGTATTTTACTTCACTTGAAAATGTTTGAATAAAATTAATTTTAAAGAAAAATGCACATACTTATGCAGGAAGAACAACCAACATGCTTTATATTCAATATTGTTAAAAAGGTTGGTCCCCATTTGTCAAGATACTCTAATTTAAATTCAGTGTGTTCTGCTTACTAGAACTTCCAGACTAAGGAGAAGTAAATTGTTTTATGCAAACTAATATTCTCTCATATTTTCCTATTAAAAGATTAAATTCATGCAGGTCATAATTCTTACAATTAACACTGTCACTAATTTAAGAAAGTTCTAAGAAAACCTAAAAAGATCTGAAATAATAACACTGAAAAATACTCGAGTATGGTACCTAAAATCTATGACTTTAAACAGTATATACTAAATATACATCACTACTAGGAAATTATACTATCAACTAAAGGAGTTTTCTAACTTCTCTTTTTAAAAAGGTATTTATTTATTTATTGATTGATTGATTTGAGAAAGAAAGCACATGCATAAGTGAGTGTGGCAGAAAGGGACACAAGGAGAGAGAGAGAGGAGTCTTAAGCACACTTTGTGCTGAGCTCAGAGTCGGATATGGGACTGGATCTCACCATCCTGAGATCTCAACTTGAGCTGAAACCAAGAGTTGGATGCTTAACTTTTGAAACTGAGTGTATGCGAATGTTAAAAATTTAATCAAATTTCCATTTTAGGAGTTTTAAATTATGATAATTTTTTAAAAGTAGATTCCATGCCCATGGAGTCCAACACAGAGCTTAATTAAACTCATGACCCTGAGATCAAGACCTGAGCTGAAATCAAGAGTCGGATACTTAACTGACAGCCACCCCAGTGCCCCAAATTATGGTAAAATTTCAGATAAACATCCAATTTCTGTATACTGGAAGGTTATTAGCATTATACCTACTAAACAGGACAATACTAAGAGAAGTAGAAGGAACAAAAGAAGGGACAGAGCCAATTTCCTGCTAATGTTAGTCTTTTTATTCACAATAAGGTATTTGAAGATCATCATCAGGGAGAAGGATGAGTGACTGATTAACCTCTAATGTCACAATACTACTTTAATAGTCTAGTGAGAAAGAAACACAGGGAGTAGAAATGCGTGGTTCTTTACTTGATAACTGAGGTAAATAAAAACATCCGTTGTTTTTCTATTCCCAAAACATCGCTCAATAACAAAAAGCTAAACAATCCAATTAAAAAACATGGCAGAGGAACTAAATAGACATTACTCTAAAGAGGACATCAAAATGGTCAATAAACACATTAAGGATGTTCAAACATCACTAATCATCAGGGACATACAAATTAAAACCACAATGAGACATCACCCCAAACCTGTTAGAATGACTATCAAGAAGACAAAAGACAACAGATGCTGATGAGGATGTGGTGAAAGGCAACCCTTATACATAGCCAGTGGGAACAGTAAATTGGTCCAACCACTATGGAAAATACAGAGGTTCCTTAAAAAAATTAAAAATAGATTCATGGAACTATATAATCCAACAACACTTATGGGTATATACCCAAAGGAAATGAAAACAGGAATTTTATGAGGTATATGGACTTCCATGTGTATCACAGCATTATTCACAAAAGCCAAGATACGGAAGCAAACCAAATGCTTATCAATGGATAAATGGATAAAAAAGATGTGTTACATATACATAATGGAATATTACTCAACCACGAGAAAAGATATCCTTCCATACGCAACAACATGGATGGATCTTGAGTACATTATGCTAAGAGAGATAAGTCAGACAGAAAAAAAACAAATAATGTAGGATACCATTTATACGTGGAATCAAAAAATCTTTAAAAAAGGGTGTATAATAGTAGTTACAGGACTAAGGGATAAGAATTATGGTGCTTAAGGGTACAAACCTATAATAAGGAACCAATAAGCCACAGAGATCTATGACATGATATAATGAATATAAACAATACTATAATTATGTAATATAATAAATATCACTATATTGGTAATCATATTACAATATATAAATGTATCAAAGTAACATGTTGCTGGGGTGCCTGGGTGACTCAGTTGATTAAGTGTCTGACTCTTTTTTTTTTTTTTAATTAATTTTTATTGGTGTTCAATTTACCAACATACAGAAAAACACCCAGTGCTCATCCCGTCAAGTGTCCACCTCAGTGCCCGTCACCCCTTCCCCTCCAACACCCGCCCTCCTCCCCTTCCACCACCCCTAGTTCATTTCCCCGAGTTAGGAGTCTTTATGTTCTGTCTCCCTTCCTGATATTTCCCAACATTCCTTCTCCCTTCCTTTATATTCCCTTTCACCATTATTCATATTCCCCAAATGAATGAGAACATGCACTGTTTGTCCCTCTCCGATTGACTTATTTCACTCAGCATAATACCCTCCAGTTCCATCCACGTTGAAGCAAATGGTGGGTATCTGTCGTTTCTAATTGCTGAGTAATATTCCATTGTATACATAAACCACATCTTCTTTATCCATTCATCTTTCGATGGACACCGAGGCTCCTTCCACAGTTTGGCTATTGTGGCCATTGCTGATAGAAACATCGGGGTGCAGGTGTCCCGACGTTTCATTGCATCTGAATCTTTGGGGTAAATCCCCAACAGTGCAATTGCTGGGTCGTAGGGCAGGTCTATTTTTAACTCTTTGAGGAACCTCCACACAGTTTTCCAGAGTGGCTGCACCAGTTCACATTCCCACCAACAGTGTAAGAGGGTTCCCTTTTTCTCCGCATCCTCTCCAACATTTGTGGTTTCCTGCCTTGTTAATGTTCCCCATTCTCACTGGTGTGAGGTGGAATCTCATTGTGGTTTTGATTTGTATTTCCCTGATGGCAAGTGATGCAGAGCATTTTCTCATGTGCATGTTGGCCATGTCCATGTCTTCCTCTGTGAGATTTCTCTTCATGTCTTTTGCCCATTTCATGATTGGATTGTTTGTTTCTTTGGTGTTGAGTTTAATAAGTTCTTTATAGATTTTGGAAACTAGCCCTTTATCTGATATGTCATTTGCAAATATCTTCTCCCATTCTGTAGGTTGTCTTTTAGTTTTGTTGACTGTATCCTTTGCTGTGCAAAAGCTTCTTATCTTGATGAAGTCCCAATAGTTCATTTTTGCTTTTGTTTCTTTTGCCTTTGTGGATGTATCTTGCAAGAAGTTACTGTGGCCAAGTTCAAAAAGGGTGTTGCCTGTGTTCTCCTCTAGGATTTTGATGGAATCTTGTCTCACATTTAGATCTTTCATCCATTTTGAGTTTATCTTTGTGTATGGTGAAAGAGAGTGGTCCAGTTTCATTCTTCTGCATGTGGATGTCCAATTTTCCCAGCACCATTTATTGAAGAGACTGTCTTTCTTCCAATGGATAGTCTTTCCTCCTTTATCGAATATTAGATGACCGTACATTTCAGGGTCCACTTCTGGGTTCTCTATTCTGTTCCATTGATCTATGTGTCTGTTTTTGTGCCAGTACCACACTGTCTTGATGACCACAGCTTTGTAGTACAACCTGAAATCTGGCATTGTGATGCCCCCAGCTATGGTTTTCTTTTTTAAAATTCCCCTGGCTATTCGGGGTCTTTTCTGATTCCACACAAATCTTAAAATAATTTGTTCTAACTCTCTGAAGAAAGTCCATGGTATTTTGATAGGGATTGCATTAAACGTATAAATTGCCCTGGGTAACATTGACATTTTTACAATATTAATTCTGCCAATCCATGAGCATGGAATATTTTTCCATCTCTTTGTGTCTTCCTCAATTTCTTTCAGAAGTGTTCTATAGTTTTTAGGGTATAGATCTTTTACCTCTTTGGTTAGGTTTATTCCAAAGTATCTAATGCTTTTGGATGCAATTGTAAATGGGATTGACTCCTTAATTTCTCTTTCTTCAGTCTCATTGTTAGTGTATAGAAATGCCATTGATTTCTGGGCATTGATTTTGTATCCTGCCACGCTACCAAATTTCTGTATGAGTTCTAGCAATCTTGGGGTGGAGTCTTTTGGGTTTTCTATGTAGAGTATCATGTCATCGGCGAAGAGGGAGAGTTTGACTTCTTCTTTCCCAATTTGAATGCCTTTAATGTCTTTTTGTTGTCTGATTGCTGAGGCGAGGACTTCCAGAACGATGCTGAACAGCAGTGGTGAGAGTGGACATCCCTGTCTTGTTCCTGATCTTAGGGGAAAGGCTCCCAGTGCTTCCCCATTGAGAATGATATTTGCTGTGGGCTTTTCGTAAATGGCTTTTAAGATGTCGAGGAAAGTTCCCTCTATCCCAACACTCTGAAGGGTTTTGATCAGGAATGGATGCTGTATTTTGTCAAATGCTTTCTCTGCATCTAATGAGAGTATCATATGGTTCTTGGTTTTTCTCTTGCTGATATGATGAATCACATTGATGGTTTTACGAGTGTTGAACCAGCCTTGTGTCCCAGGGATAAATCCTACTTGGTCATGGTGAATAATTTTCTTAATGTGTTGTTGGATCCTATTGGCTAGTATCTTGTTGAGAATTTTTGCATCCATGTTCATCAGGGATATTGGTCTGTAATTCTCCTTTTCGGTGGGGTCTTTGTCTGGTTTCGGAATTAAGGTGATGCTGGCCTCATAGAACGAATTTGGAAGTACTCCATCTCTTTCTATCTTTCCAAACAGCTTTAGTAGAATAGGTATGATTTCTTCTTTAAACGTTTGATAGAATTCCCCTGGGAAGCCATCTGGCCCTGGACTCTTGTGTCTTGGGAGGTTTTTGATGACTGCTTCAATTTCCTCCCTGGTTATTGGCCTGTTCAGGTTTTCTATTTCTTCCTGCTCCAGTTTTGGTAGTTTGTGGCTTTCCAGGAATGCGTCCATTTCTTCTAGATTGCCTAATTTATTGGCGTACAGCTGTTCATAATATGTTTTTAAAATCGTTTGTATTTCCTTGGTGTTGGTAGTGATCTCTCCTTTCTCATTCATGATTTTATTAATTTGAGTCTTCTCTCTCTTCTTTTTAATAAGGTTGGCTAATGGTTTATCTATCTTATTAATTCTTTCAAAGAACCAACTCCTGGTTCTGTTGATCTGTTCCACAGTTCTTTTGGTCTCGATATCATTGAGTTCTGCTCGAATTTTAATTAACTCTCTTCTTCTGCTGGGGGTGGGGTCTATTTGTTGCTTTTTCTCTAGTTCCTTTATGTGTAAGGTGAGCTTTTGAATTTGAGATCTTTCCAGTTTTTGAATGGATGCTTGTATTGCGATGTATTTCCCCCTCAGGACTGCTTTTGCTGCATCCCAAAGATTTTGAACGGTTGTATCTTCATTCTCATTAGTTTCCATGAATCTTTTTAATTCTTCCTTAATTTCCTGGTTGACCTTTTCATCTCTTAGCAGGATGGTCCTTAACCTCCACGTGTTTGTGGTCCTTCCATACTTCTTGTTGTGATTAAGTTCTAATTTCAAGGCATTATGGTCTGAGAATATACAGGGGACTATCCCGATCTTTTGGTATCGGTTCAGACCCGACTTGTGACCCAGTATGTGGTCTATTCTGGAGAAAGTTCCATGTGCACTTGAGAAGAATGTGTATTCAGTTGAGTTTGGATGTAAAGTTCTGTAGATATCTGTGAAATCCATCTGGTCCAGTGTATCATTTAAAGCTCTCGTTTCTTTGGAGATGTTGTGCTTAGAAGACCTATCCAGGGTAGAAAGAGCTAGATTGAAGTCACCAAGTATAAGTGTATTATTATCAAGGTATTTCTTGAGTTTGGTTATTAATTGGTTTAAATATTTGGCAGCTCCCACATTCGGGGCATATATATTGAGGATTGTTAAGTACCCTTGTTGGATAGATCCTTTGAGTATGAGATAGTGTCCCTCTTCATCTCTCACTATAGTCTTTGGGGTAAATTTTAATTTATCTGATATAAGGATGGCAACCCCTGCTTTCTTTTGAGGACCATTTGAATGGTAAATGGTTCTCCAACCTTTTATTTTCAGGTTGTAGGTGTCCTTCTGTCTAAAATGAGTCTCTTGTAGACAGCAAATAGATGCTCCTGCTTTTTTATCCAGTCTGAAACCCTGCGCCTTTTGATGGGGTCATTAAGCCCGTTCACGTTCAGAGTTACTATTGATAGATATGAGTTTAGTGTCATCATATCTATTCAGTCCTTGTTTTTGTGGATTGTTCCACTGAACTTCTTCTTAAAGGGGAATTTTAAGAGTCCCCCTTAAAATTTCTTGCAGAGCTGGTTTGGAGGTCACATATTCTTTCAGTTCCTGCCTGTCTTGGAAGCTCTTTATCTCTCCTTCCATAGGAGAGATAAAGAGCTAGATAAAGTATTCTTGGTTGCATGTTCTTTTCATTTAGGACCCTGAATATATCCTGCCAGCCCTTTCTGGCCTGCCAGGTCTCTGTGGAGAGGTCTGCTGTTACCCTAATATTCCTCCCCATAAAAGTCAGGGACTTTTTTTCTCTTGCTGCTTTAAGGATCTTCTCCTTATCTTTGGAATTTGCAAGCTTCACTATTAAATGTCGAGGTGTCGAACGGTTTTTGTTGATTTTAGGGGGGGATCTCTCTATTTCCTGGATCTGAATGCCTGTTTCCCTTCCCAGATTAGGAAAGTTTTCAGCTAGGATTTGTTCAAATACATATTCTGGCCCTCTGGCCCTTTCAGCGCCCTCAGGAACACCAATTAAACGTAGGTTTTTCTTCCTCAGGCTGTCATTTATTTCCCTTAATCTATCCTCATGATCTTTTAATTGTTTGTCTCTTTTTTCCTCAGTTTCCCTCTTTGCCATCAACTTGTCTTCTAAGTCACTCACTCGTTCTTCCACCTCGTTAACCCTCGTCGTTAGGACTTCTAGCTTGGATTGCATCTCATTTAATTGATTTTTAATTTCTGCCTGATTGGATCTAAATTCTGCAGTCATGAAGTCTCTTGAGTCCTTTATGGTTTTTTCTAGAGCCACCAGTAGCTGTAAAATAGTGCTTCTGAATTGGCTTTCTGACATTGAATTGTAATCCATCTTTTGTAACTCTGTGGGAGAGTGGGCTGTTTCTGATTCTTTTTTTTGAGGTGAGGTTTTCCTTCTAGTCATTTTGCTCAGTGCAGAGTGGCCAAAAACAAGTTGTATTGGGAAAAGGAGAAAAAGAGAGAGAAGGAAAGAAAAGAGAAAAAGAAAAAAGAGAAAGAAGAAAAAAAAGGGGGGGGAGAGAAGAAAAAGAAAGAAAAAGAAAGGAGAAAAAAGAAAAAAAAAGGGTGGGGTGGGGTGGGGGAAGCAATCAGAAATCAAGAAGAAAGAAAGAAAAAAAAAGCACAAAACAAAACAAAAAAAAACAAAACAAAACAAAAAAACACGGGGGAGTATCTTCCGATTCTGTATACTTTAAGTCCCTTGACTTCCCTTGGAACTGGTCGGTCTCGCTGGTCTTCTGGGGGAGGGGCCTGCTGTGCTGATTCTCAGGTGTTAGCACTTGGGGGAGCTGCTCTGCCCCTGCCTGGTGCAGGGCTCAGTGGGGGTTGTTCACCCCGTGAGGCCCCGGGAGGAAGCCACAGTGGCGGGGGCAGCTCTGGGACCCTGGAGTCAGCTCCGGCAGTAACTCCGGGGCTCTCCGTGTGCAGGGCCCGGGGGCTCCCGGGCGGGGCCGCTGATCTGCTCAGTTCCAGGCAGGAGCGTCCTTGCTGTCCTGGGCCCTCCCGGCCTCTGCCTGTCCCGGGGTAGGCCGGATCCTGGGCTGTGTCCCGGCGCCCTGTGCTCCGTAGCCTGCGCTGTTGGATTCGCGCTCCCGGCCGCAGCCCCCTCTGCGGAGCCGCCGCCCGAGCCCCTCCGAGCTGTTCCCGGAGCCGCGCAGCCCCCTCCGCGGAGCTTCTTCCTCCGCCCGAGCCGCCGCCGCTGAGCTGTTCCCGGAGCCCCGCAGCCCCCTCCGCGGAGCCGCCGCCCGAGCCCCTCCGAGCTGCTCCGGGTCCCGCCGAGCGCTGCAGCCCTTAGGGAGCTCGGCGCATCTCCCGGGGCGCAGTTCCTCTGTTACTGTCCCAGGGAGCCCGAGGGCATCCCCGCCTTCCTGGGGATCCTGCTCCAATTCCCGGGGAGCCCCTTTCCGCGGGGAAGGTTGGTGCAGCTCCTGCTCCTCCGGGACGGGGCTCTCCTGTCCTGGGGACACTCGCCCCGGCTCAGCCCGGCTCCTCGCGGGGCCCCTCCCCCTCAGAGGCCTTTTGTGTCTTTATTTCTTTTTCCCCGTCTTCCTACCTTGATAGAAGCGCGAACTCTTCTCACTGTAGCGTTCCAGCTGGTCTCTCTTTAAATCTCAGGCCGAATTCGTAGATTTTCAGGATGACTGGATGGTTTTCTAGGTAATTTGTTGAGGACAGGTGACCTGGGGACACTGCTCTTCCGCCATCTTGCCTCGGTCTGATCAGTGTCTGACTCTTGATTTCAGCTCGGGTCACAATCTCAGAATTGTAGGAATGACCCCGCTTCAGGCTCCATGCTCAATGTGGAGTCCGCTTGTCCCTCTCCCTCTGCTCCTTCCTCTCCTCTCCTCTCCTCTCTCTCTTTCAAATAAATGAATAAAATCTTAAAAAAGAAGAAAAAGATGCTGTACACTTTAAACATATACAGTGTTAATATGTCAAATTAATTCATAAATAAATAAATAAATGCCATGAGGAGAGGGAGAAAAAGAAATGTACCAAATTGAGGTGATTATTTGGTAAATATGATAGTCACATTTTTTTCCCTTGACATAATCTTAGTAATATACTGCATACAAAATAAAAATTACAAATACTAAACTTCAAAAGATAAAACAAAAACAAATTATTAGCAGCAAGCAATTGGAAAAAAAAGAATTTTAAATTCTGTTTACATTTAGGGATGCTTGGGTGGTTCGGTTGTTGAGCATCTGCCTTTGGCCCAGGTCGTGATCCTGGGTTCTGGGGATCAAGCCCCGCATCGGGCCCCCTGCAAGGAGCCTGCTTCTCCCTCTACATCTCTGCCTCTCTCTCTCTGTGTCTCTCATGAATAAATAAATAAAATCTTTAAAAAAAAATTCTATTTACATTTAATGTCAAAAATATACTTAAGAATAAATGTAATACGGGATCCCTGGGTGGCTCAGCGGTTTAGCGCCTGCCTTTGGCCCAGGGCGTGATCCTGGAGTCCCGGGATCGAGTCCCACGTCCGGCTCCCGGCATGGAGCCTGCTTCTCCCTCCTCCTGTGTCTCTGCCTCTCTCTCTCTCTCTCTCTCGTAAATAAATCTTAAAAAAAAAAAAAAGAATAAATGTAATACAGGATGTGAAAGACTTCTGTGCTGAAATAAGTATTGTTGGGATTAAAGACCTAAAAATATGGAGAGAGAAACCATGTTCATAGACTGGAAGACTAAATATAGAAGTGTGAAATCCCAGAATATCATAAGCAATCTTGAAAAAGGAAACAAATTAGAAAATTTTATCACCTGATCTCAAGACCTACTTAAGATGGTGTGGTACTGGCATAAGGTTCAACAAATAGATCAATGTAAAAGAATAAAGTGCTCTGAAATAGATTTACATTTAAAAAGCACTATGATTTTCAACAAGGGTGCCAAGACAATATGATGTGAAAAAGTTAAGTCCTTTCATTGAATGATGCTGGAATAATGGACAACCATATGGAAAAAACTGAACCTTGACCTTTACTTCAGAACATATACAAAAAGTGGGGCACCTGGGTGGCTCAGTGGTTGAGCATCTGCCTTTGGCTCAAGTCATGATCCCAGGGTCCTGGGATCAAGTCCTGCATCAGGTTCCCCACAGAGAGCCTGCTTCTCCCCCTGTCTATGTCTCTGCCTTTCTCTCAGTGTCTCTCATGAATAAATACATAAAATCTTAAAAAAAAAAAAAAAAAAAGAACATACAGAAAACCTAAATCAAGACTGGATTCTAGTCTTCTAAGTGTAAAAGCTAAACTCTCAAGTTTACTATCTGGAATGTATAAGGAACTTTTACATACTGGTAAGAACAAAATGCAAAAGGATATACTGATAATTGTAATATTGTCCTCAATTAATCATTGCCCTCTCTGTGTAAAGATTATACTTCCCTGCCCATTTACAACACCTTTGGCTATTTATCTTGCTTTGAAATGTATGTAGAAATGAAGCATGACATTTCCGAACCAAAGTTTTAAGAGCCATTTTGTGGTTTGACCATTGCTCTTTTACTCATTGTCACAAGACCCAGGCAGGAAACTTCTTCAGCTTGGGTCCCAGAATATCTGAAGCAGATATGCAGCTGACAGGTTTAAGTGAATGAAAAAAGAAATGTTTCTTGTTATAAGTCCCTTAAACTTTGTAGTCATTTGTTGCTATGGAATAATTAAGTTTAAGCTAATTATTATAGGAACTATAATAATAGTTCCTATAATAGGCAATTGACAGAGGAGTGAACCCCAAAAACCTAAAATGTGGCTTTAAACAGATAAGGGCTTATTTTTATCAATGTAATTATAAATCCAGAAGGAGATAACTCAGAATTCTTATATAAGTTACACAATGTCTTCAATGTCCTGAGTGCTTCCTCCTATTTTTATACTCTGTCATTCTTAGCATGCTTTTTTCACCCATGTGGTCATAAAATGGCTGCCACAGCCCTAGACTGTAAGCTTGGTGCCTTATATTAGTCAAAATTGGATTACATAGCTACTTCTAACTGCATGGAGAGCTAGGAATAGAGTATTGACCTTTTAATTTTTCCATAGTTGATAGAAGAAGAAAAAAAAGATTAAAACATAAAGGTTGGTCAGCATACATACAATGTCTGTTACAGATGCCATTTCTGGTTATTAGATTAGTAGAAGAGTCTGGAAACACAAGTTGGAATGCTTAAACATTGCTGGTGGGAAGTGTAATTTGGAAAATGATTTTATAATATTTATTCAGGTTGAAGAGAAGTATATTGTAGGCCAAGGAATTCTACATATATATATATATATATATATATACATACATACATATATATGCATTATATGTATATATATATATATACACATATATATATAGTCATCTGTATATGACTATAATTTTCTGTATTTAAATGAGGTACAAGAGGGCCAACTTATTTAATATAAAGCTAAAATATCAGAACATATGTAATATGAGTAGTTTTGTGAAAATTTTATTTCAAATAAATACATAAATACACAAATTTGTGTTGCCTGCATGCCTGTGTTTGTGTATACTTAAATCATAATACATAAAATTATTTACTGTGGGTTGTGTTACAAAAAATGAACATATTGGCCTGGGATAACCCCTGAAAAGTACATAAAGAGACTTGTACATTGATGCTTATTTTGGCATTATTTATAATAGCAAGGCTTGGCAACAAGCAGGGTGCACTGTAGCATGAAACTGGCTGGGCTATTTCACTGTGGACCCCATATGCAGAATGTTTAGGTCTATTCTTTCAGGCTAAATGGAAGAAGGAAGCTGGGGCAAATCTTACCATTTAGTACATATAATTCTACCTAATGCCATTTCCAGAATGGTGCATCTCCCTGGGCTGTCTGTCCCTGTGCTTCTGGCAAACCCTGTGTAGTTGATGTATCTCCTGTCTTCTTCCAGGACAAAAATGGAGCAATAGCTCAGCTGCACAGAATGGACAAAGGATCTGGCTGGTTTGTACTCCTCATAAGATTTTTAATTCTTTGTTGTTTTCAGCCATATTCCTTCTTCATTCAGAGCTACCTGTGCCTCCAACTCCTGTGCTTTTCTGGTGTGCTATAACATAAATCAGCTTGCTCCTTTTTTCTTTTACAGTTGTAGAATTACATTTGACCTTTGCTTCATCAGTTTAGTTTTGCTAAATCAGTTATCTTTTGTGTGACTGCTCCTCAGCTTTCAAACATTTTTGAAGTCTTTCATCTGCTACTGTCTCCTCTATTATTCTTTTTTACTTTAACATAAAATTTACCGTTTTAACTATTTGTAAATGTACTGTTCAGTGGCATTAAGTACATTCACATTGCTGTTTAACCAACATCAACATCCATCTCCAGAATTTTTCCATTTTCTCAAGATGAAAATTTGCACCCATTAAACTCTCCTCAGTTCCCGTCATCCTATTTTCTGTTTTTATAAAGTTGTGTAATTTTTTTTAAATTCATTTTTCCAAAATGGAGATCTATGTGCTTAATTCAGTTTTAGGCCATATTCTTTGATCATCTCTGTCTCTTAATTTCTATTCTCCCTTTCTGGAACTCCTATTATTTGGATAATGAATTTTTTTTTTAAAGATTTTATTTATTCATGAGAGACAGAGAAAGAGAGAGAGGCAGAAACACAGGCAGAGAGAGAAACAGGCTCCATGCAGGAAGCCCGATGTGGGACTCGATTCCAGAGCTCCAGGATCACACCCTGAGCTAAAAGCAGATGCTCAATCGCTGAGCCACCCAGGAGTCCCAGATAATGGATTTCTTAGCTATATCCTCTAAATTTCTAATCTTTCTCTCCTTCTTTACCTCTGCCTTTTTGTTCTACTTTCAGGGAGATTTCCCTAACTTTATCTTCCAGCTATTTTATGGAATTAAAGTTATCATGTTTAAATTCCATAGTTCTTTCTTGTCACTTGGTTTTTCCTTTTCCTATAGCAATCTATTAGTATTCTATTTTTGGGTCATAGATGTAACATTTCATCTCTATGAAGACTATCAGTCTCTTAAAAAACTTTTATAGAGGGATCCCTGGGTGGCGCAGAAGTTTGGCGCCTGCCTTTGGCCCAGGGCGCGATCCTGGAGACCCGGGATCGAATCCCACGTCGGGCTCCTGGTGCATGGAGCCTGTTTCTCCCTCTGCCTCTCTCTCTCTCTCTGTGTGACTATCATAAATAAATGAAAAAATTGAAATGCTGTTTAGACATCCAAGTGGATATGTCTCCTAGGCAACTGGATATATACAATTAAAAAAAAAAAAACTTTTATAGACTCGACAGAATTAGAGATGTCAATTCTCCACAAACTGACCTACAGAGTTAATGCAATTACAATAAAAATCCTAGCAGGAATTTTTATGGATTTAAACAAGCTAATCCTAAAATTTATATGGAAAAGCAAGGGAACTAGAATAATTAAAAAGTTCTTAAAAGAATAAAGCTGTTGGAAAAAATACTAATTTAAGACTTAATCTAACACTATAATAATTAAGACAGTGTGCAATTGGCAAAGAAATAAAAACAAAGATTCACAGAACAGAAAACAAGAGTCCAGAGATACACTCATACAAATATGGTCAGTTCATTTTTGACAAGGGTGCAGAAGGAATTCAACAAAGGAAAGAGGGGTTTTAAGTAGTGGGGTTCAACTAGATATCCACATGCAAAAAAAAAAAAAAGGCAAAAAAAGCAAGCAAGAAAATGAACCATAATTTAAGATGCAAGGACAACTTACACAAAATCAACTAAAAATGGTTCATAGATCTAAAAACTATAAAGCTTTGAGGAGAAAACCTTCATGAGCTGAAATTAAGTAGACTTCTTAATAGGATACCAAAATCATAACTTGTAAATGGAAAAAAGTAGTAATTTAAGCAAAAGACAGTTCTTTTTTTTTTTTGCAAAAGACAGTTCTTAAGAGACTGAATGAAAAGACAATCTACTGAGTGGGAGAAAGTATTCACAAATCACCTATTCAACAAATGAAATGCCACAAAGTGGATGAAACCTAAAGGCATTATACTGAGTTCAAGGAGCTAAGCTCAAAGGGTTACATGGTAAGAGTATCCATATCTTCTAAATCCAAAATTAAGACACTCAAGTAGAAAAATATAGAGCCTAAATGTAATACTTGAAACCATACTTGTCCTGGATTTTCTGAAAGGTGTTTAATGTACCCATAAGCAACAGTACAACTCTGAACATCAGAGTAAGCAAACTCTATCTATCCATTCATCCATCCATCTTGCTGACTATAAAAGTTACCAGTTAGACTCAATTCACCATGTTTAGGTATTTCAGCAGCCTTTTACACTAATTTCTAAACAAAGTATGAAGACTTGAGAAAGGTTTTCAGAGTATGCTTTTCCCCCTTTCTAATGATTTTCTTTTTTTTTTTTTTAAATTTTTTTTTTTTAATTTATGATAGTCACACAGAGAGAGAGAGAGAGAGAGAGAGAGAGAGAGAGGGAGGCAGAGACACAGGCAGAGGGAGAAGCAGGCCCATGCACTGGGAGCCCGACGTGGGATTCGATCCCGGGTCTCCAGGATCGCGCCCTGGGCCAAAGGCAGGCGCTAAACCACTGCGCCACCCAGGGATCCCTCTAATGATTTTCTCCATTTGCAAGGAGCCCAATTGGTAAAATATTCCTGACCCTCATCTACCTCAGGGACTTTAGAAAATCTGATCTGGAGAGAAAAAAAAAACTGGATATGCTTACTGTTTTGACCTCTCAACTGGTTCAGAACTCTGGCAAGGAACAGAAATCCTTCCAAACTCAACAAGGTACCAAGCTGCTGCTGTTTTTTTTTTTTTTTTTAAATAGACTCCATGCCCAGTGTAGAGCTAACGTGCGACTCAAACTCAAACTTAGAACCCTGAGATCAAAACCTGAGCTGAGCTGAGAAGTCAGATACTTAACCAACTGAGCCACCCAGGCACCCCATCCCAAGTTTCTTAAAACATCTTTTAAGGAAGGTGAAAATCATTGATTCTCATGAAAATCAAACTTGCAAAAATGACTGCAAAACTGCACTATATATACATTAAAACTATAAAAACAAAATGCTAATCGATGGATTAATTTTGCTCTTCTTTGAAGAAATGCAATTTACAGATGTACTGTTTATAGAGTTAAATTTAAGATAATGCTGTTAATGGACATATTTAATAAGAGCTTGAATAATACATGTGCAGAAGCAGACTGAAAAAAAAAAAGCCAGAAGTAACTATAAGAAGATCTCATGGAAGAAAACTTGTCCCATGGTTTATGTACCTTATATCATTTAAGCTGTACAACAATTCCACCTACATTTTACAGTAAAGAAACACAAGCTTTGAGAGTTAAATTATTTTGGAAAGGCCTTCTGGTATATTTAGAAAATTCTGCAAACTTCAGTTTGAACCCTGGCAGTAACATTTGCTAGCTTATTAGCTACTCAAAAGTTTTGAGACTTTTTCCTAATATGTAAAAGTAGATAATTAAGCCTCTATTGCTGGACTTTTATAAAATAGGACAAAAATACATAAAATATATTCAATATTTGCTTAATAGTAGGTACTCAATGTAATGCCATCATCATTATTACTAATTCGCCTGGAATCACACAGCTGTATAACTAGTTCTCAGAACTTTTTTCCTTCTTTTAAAAATACTTAATAAGCTTATACAGAGAATATAAAACTGGAAAGAAAAGTACAGAAAATCGAAAAGTATAAAGAATAAGATAGGGCAGCCCGGGTGGTTCAGCGATTTAGCGCCTGCCTTTGGCCCAGAGCGTGATCCTGGAGTCCCAGGATGGGAGTCCCACATCAGGCTCCCTGCATAGAGCCTGCTTCTCCTGCTTGTGTGTGTGTGTCTCTCTCTCTGTGTGTCTATCATGAATAAATAAATAAAATCTTAAAAAAAAAAAAAAAGAATAAGATAAAAGGATCACTATAGGGACGCCTGGGTGGCTCAGTGGTTGAGTGTCTGCCTTCGGCCCAGGGCGTGATCCTGGAGACCTGGGATCGAGTCCCATGTCAGGCTCCCTGCGTGGAGCCTGCTTCTCCCTCTCCCTCTCCTGCCTGTGTCTCTGCCTCTCTCTCTCTCTCTGTCTGTCATGAATAAATGTATTTTTTTAAAAAAAATAAAATCTAAAAAAAAAAAGATCACTATAATCCTCCAACCATGTAATAATCACTATTAACAAACTGGCAAGTTTTCTTTTATATATATATAAAGAGAGAGAGCCTTCTTTTAAGCGAAGAACTGTTCCATAGCGTATAATAAAGTTGGATTTTTTTCTTGTGTATTTAGGTTTTATCATGAGCATTTTTCATTTGATTAAATATCTCTTGAACACATAATTTGAATAATATCAAAATCTGATGGAATAATTTATTCTGTTCTCTATTGCTTTACATTAAACTGGTTCTAATGTATCCACTAAACTTATGTGTATCTTCAAACCTATGTTTCCCCCTCCTCCTCCCCCCCAAAGCTTGTCTTTTTTTTTAACACACTTTTTTTTAATTTTTATTTATTTATGATAGTCACACAGAGAAAGAGAGAGAGAGGCAGAGACACAGGCAGAGGGAGAAGCAGGTTTCATGCACAGGGAGCCCAACGTGGGATTCGATCCCAGGTCTCCAGGATCGTGCCCTGGGCCAAAGGCAGGCGCCAAACCGCTGCACCACCCAGGGATCCCCTAAAGCTCGTCTTAAGCTATGTAGCAGTATCTGTGTTCTCAGCAAAGCCTCTACTACTACATCTTGATATTCAAGTATTGGTTTGCAGCTGAAAGAAAGAATTCATTTATACTTTATATATTTTTAGTTACTGGTAGTGAATCTTAGCATTAAGATCCTACTACATTCTATTGCCATAGCAATGAAATATAATTAAGGTTCAGGACTTCCTCATGTTATTCCCTGTTTTCCAAGTCATAACCACCCCCAGTCTGAGACTGGAAATTCTCCAATATCAGAAAACAAGAAACTGAGTCCTATGTATTTGACTTAATGCTTTTAAACTGACTTTATATTCCACATATCTTAACAAAATAATGAAGGAGGCGGGCACTTGAGTAGCTCAGTGGTCGAGTGTCTGCCTTTGGCTCAGGTTGTGATCCCGGGGTCCTGGGACTGAGTCTCACATCAGGCTCCCTGCAGGGAGCCTGCTTCTCCCTCTCTCTCTGTTTTGCCTCTCTCTGTGTGTCTCTAATGAATAAATGAATAAGATCTTAAAAATAAAAAAAAGAATGAAGGACAGAATATAACAATCTTTGGCACTTAAAGGAATTTAACACCTAAAAAAGATATGAGGAGTTGAGATTTGAGCCACTTAAGCTTTCCTGCATCCTGAAGAAATGGCAATTGGATGAACATAAGTGCTGTAGTGACTCTTTCAGACTGAAAAGTTGATACATGATTCAAAACATGACCTGACAATAAGGCACAATACCTGAAATGAAAAATCAAAGTGTATGACTTCCATAAAGCAAGTACCTAAAATTCAAGTCTTGTTGAACCAATAAAAAATGTGTAAGAGAGCAAAGTGTGTCTGTGGGACCTACCTGATCCCATAAAAGGAGTTATTAAGCACTGGCAACACAAAAAAACACTAAAACCTACAAAACTCTCAGAAATCAAAAACAGGACGAAGTATTTCCAATCCAGGTTAACAAGAGGAAACAGGTATTGACTTTTCTTAAAGAATATATAAGAGGCTATGGCATAAAGTTATCAATCGTGATACAGAGTCCTGTAAAAGCAACATACATACCAAAATAGCACTATGACTGTTAGGAAATACCACATTCAAAGACAATGAATAATGCATATACTTTACAAAGGATTAAAGAATGTTTAATTATTTCCCAGGATAATACATGAACTAGGAACTACAATTTATGCAAATTGTATGTTGCAATAAAAATCAGTCAAACAGTAATTTCAAATTGAATGAGAGACATAGAATGTATCATTTTGAGAAAAGGGACCAGCAGAATAATAAGTGTTGGAAGTCAATGATTAGTAGCCTATGCTAGAAGCACATGATTACTGGGTGCATTTTTCAAAGGAAAGGCATATTCCTCTAGGCAGATAAAATAATAAATTCATGTCACAGATATTTGCTGAGCATGTACCATTTGCCAGGCATGTAGGGAAATACAGCAAAAACAAAATAAACTAAAATCTCTATTCCCATGGAGTTTACAATATATTCAGGTAAGGTGTTATAATAACAAAACCAAGAAGTGGATGGAGTTTTGGGATGATCAGGGAATATGACATTTGAATGAAACATGGCAAATAGTGAGCTGTGGAATATATAGGGAAAAGAATATT
The DNA here is from genome assembly GCF_018345385.1 of Vulpes lagopus. Taxonomy (NCBI): domain Eukaryota; kingdom Metazoa; phylum Chordata; class Mammalia; order Carnivora; family Canidae; genus Vulpes; species Vulpes lagopus. The sequence goes on along the minus strand of NC_054836.1, from coordinate 17,599,635 downwards.
CCAGGCAGGATAAATAGCCAGTGAAAGAAGCATGCCCTATGCATTCAAGGAACAAAAAGGAGGTCAGTGTTACTGTAGTATATAGTGAAGAAGAAAAGAGTAGGTATGAAGTCAAGATAAGTAACGGGGGCAGATGGACTGTTCAGGGTCTTAATATGTCATCATAAATCACTAGGCTTTTATTCTGGTAAAGAAAATAAAAAAGGCACTAGAGGGTTTTTGGGAGAGAAATGAAAGACCTGACTTACATTTAACAGGATCACCCTGGCTGGCTGGCTGGCTAAGAAGAAAAATATGAGTGGCAGCAGGGAGATTATTTAGGAAGTGGCTGTAAGTTGTCCAAGTAAAAGTTGATGGAAGCTTGGATCTGGGCAGAGGCAGTGGTGGTAGTGAAGACCTGATCAGATTTTGGATGCACTCTGAAGATAAGGATGGAGTTTGCTGACAGACTGAAAGTGGGAGTGAGGGAGAAGAAAAAAGAATGACTCCACAGTTCTTGGCCTGTGCACCTGAAGGATGGAATTACCATTACTGAGAGGGGATGACTGCAGAAGGTAAAAGTACAAGTGGGAAGGTGGGGGATCTGTAACATGTAAAACTGAACATGTTACATTTGACAGGCCAAGGAGATGTCAGGTAGGCAGAAGGATACATAGGTATGAAGCTGGGAAGAAAGGTATGGGCTAAAGATACAGTTTGGAAGTTAACACTGTATAGACTGTATGCAATTTTAAGATATAAACCCATTGATGTTTTCTATACATATTTTCCCAATTTTAAAACATTGAGATTTTTCTTCAGCCAATTTAATGGCGGCCACTGATTGGTTATTTAGTATATACAATGTTTAAAAGGATACAAAAAACAGAAGCTAGAAATCCAATTAGAGAGAAAGAAGTATACTTAAATGACATCAAGGAGTAAGGGGTATGAATAAAGAAGGTGGTGAAAGGCATCACAGAGACTTTTAAGCTATATGAGTTTTATTTCTTCTAAAGATTTTATTTACTTATTTGAGAGAAAGAAAGCATGCGCATGAGCAGGTGGAGGGGCAGAGGGGGAAAGACAAGCTGACTTCCCGCTGAATCCCAAGCCTGATGGGGGACTATATCCTAGGACCCTGAGATTATGACCTGAGCTGAAGTCAGATGCTTGATGGACTGAACCACCCAGATGCTCCTTGGTTATATGACTTTTAAGTTACATTTGGCACACTGACATCATGGTACATACTCTATTTAAAACTGGTCCCCGACACGTAGTTGATGTTACCTAGGTTTAAGGGCACAAAATTCCAAATGAAGAGAGGTCTTTTATAAGAGAAGTTCTTTGGTAAGTAGATCTAAAGTCTGTTTTTTCCAACTCCAATCTATTATAATGCACCTATTAATCTTGTGTCCATGCAACTGTGTTTTTACCTTTTAAGAAAAGGTTTGGAATGATAGTTAATTTCCTTCATTTTATTTCCCCCATCAGAGTTCCTCATCTAAAGAATTCTGGACACAGAAAACTTATTTGAGGAACAATTTTTAAAATTTTCTCAGTGCTCTATACAATTAATACTGTTTTAGAAGCCTAAGGGAGATATAAATTAATTTCACACAAAAAATATAGGCAACATCAGCAGCACTTGGGAAATTATTAGAAATAAAAACTCTGGGCAGCCCAGATGGTTCAGTGGTTTAGTGCCGCCTTCAGCCCAGGGCCTGATCCTGGAGATCCGGGATGGAGTCCCACGTCGGACTCTCCCTGCATGGGGCCTGCTTCTCCCTCTGCCTGTGTCTCTGTCTCTCTCTCTCTGTCTGTCTCTCTCTCTGTGCGTCTCTCATGAAGAAATGAATAAAATAATAAAAAAAAAAGACGAGAAATAAAAACTCTCAGGTTCCACCCCAAATTTACTGAATCAGAAACTTGAGGTGTGGGCCAGCAATCTGCACATTAACAAGCCTAGTGATTCTGATACATGCTAAACTTTGAGAACCTCTAGCTTAGAATATTAAGGTTTCATTTTCTCAAGGAATATCCGTTGAAAAGGCTACTAAACTATAATCCTTGAGTATAAGAACCCTATTATTTTGCACTTTTGACCACCTTATGTATCATTATGTGGCATTTAATCCACATTCAAAGGTTGTGTATTCACGACCCTTAAAAAAGTCAGAAGTAACACCCCCTTCCAAGTTTCTGAAGAATGTTTTTCTTCATTCCATGACACCAAGTTCTCAGTGCGACCTCTCTTTCTTTTCTTATTCTCCCTATGCTATAGAAAAGGTAATTTTTTTTCAATCAGAGTATCATATCCTTTTACAGTAATTCTGTAGATGTCATGTCAAGTCACATTTCAGAGCAAGAAAAACCCTCAGATTACAAATGATCCTTAAACAACATGGGGGTTGGGGTGCTGGACCCTACACAGTCAAAAATCCACTTATAACTTTTGACTCCCTAAAAACATAACTAATAGCCTACTGTTAAGTGGAAGCCTTACTGATAACATAAACAGTTGATTAACATGTATTTTACGTTTTATGTATTATACACTATATTCTTACAATAAAGTAAGCTAGAGAAAAGAGAATGTTATTAAGAAAATCCTAAGGAAATCCATTTATAGCACGATACTGTATTTATTTTTTAAAAATCTGCATATAAATGGACCTGCACAATTCAGATCCATGTTGTTCAAGGGTCAACTATATTTATCCAAGTGTATCAATTTCCAAGCAAGAAAATTGAGGCCTATAGACATCACATGACAAGCATATCCTAACAGAGGTAGACAGACACCAAAGGATAACATTATCTCCAGCCATCTCTACCTGGCTTGAGTCAAAATATCTCATTCAACAGATTAAAATAAAGTAAGGCATTAGAATGATTGAAAGAGATAGGGATCCCTGGGTGGCGCAGCGGTTTAGCCCTGCCTTTGGCCCAGGGCGCGATCCTGGAGACCCGGGATCGAATCCCATGTTGGGCTCCCAGTGCATGGAGCCTGCTTCTCCCTCTGCCTGTGTCTCTGCCTCTCTCTCTCTCTGTGTGTGACTATCATAAATAAATATAAATAAAAAAAAAAAAGAAAGAAAGAGATATAGGATAATCTTTACTTTTCCAACTGCTCTCTGGAAATAAAAATAAATACATCATCAAAAACCATCATTGCTTTATGTATTTACTGGCAATAGTGATGCTCTTTTCTCATTCCATGCTGTATATACTAACTGGAAAAAAGGACCCTTAACATTAGTAAGAATGCTGTCCAGCTATCTAGTGACATGGCATGCCATGCCAGCCTTGTCCTCCACTGCCCTATCAGTTCAATACTAAATTTCCCAGAAACAAATCTCCAGACTGTTTTAGTAACTATATAGTTTAGATAATGTGGCAATTTTTCTGACCAACATTTATCTTCCTGGTTATACTCCATTCAACAGAGACTGCCTGGAGAAAAAGCCAGTGTAGTTCCTTTGATACTTTGTGTCTTAAGCTGAAAATTATTTTAATTGTACTATAATCTTATTTCACAAGGGTTTTGAGGTAACTTACAGGCAACATACAATTAAATAAGTTAAGGGGAAATCAGTGCTGTGGAGGGTAGCAGAGCCTGCCACATGGAAAAATATGAGCTTTGAAACCATGAAGATCTGCTGGGTTCAAATTTTAATTCTAGTCCTTACTTGCCCTCATTTTATAGGACTGAAACCATAATATTAGGGGGATCCCTGGGTGGCTCAGCGGTTTGGTGCCTGCCTCTGGCCCAGGGCACGATCCTGGAGTCCTGGGATCGAGTCCCGCGTCAGGCTCCCGGCATGGAGCCTGCTTCTCTCCTCCTGTGTCTCTGCCCGCCCCCCTCTCTCTGTCTATCATGAATAAATAAATAAATAAATAAATCTTTAAAAAAAAACCATAATATTAGTATACTGCCTCATATTGTTGATATATATTAAGTTTTTAATTATCTTAAAATATAAACTCCTTGAAAGTAGGAATTATGTTTTCTCTATATCTGTATTACTCAATCATACTCACATAGGTGTTTAATAAATATTTACTTAACTAATATGGTATAGATTTTATTATTTTTTTAAGGTAAGTTCTATGCCCAACATGGGATTCAAACTCACCACTCAAGATCAATAGTTACATGCTCCACCCACTGAGCCAGCTAGGCGGTCCTAATACGGAATAGATTGTAATGTATCAGATAAACTTCCTACCTAATAGATACCCTTGCTTCCAGGCCCAACTACAACTATCTTACCTTTATCAAAAGACAAATTTGATCTTGTTCAATTCCATTTAAAAACCTTCCCAAGGCTTCCAGCCCTAAGGAATTAAAGAAAAGTCCCTGCCCAAACCAGAATTTATTTCATCCCAGCCTATTTCTTATAACTCAGACCTACTTCTGAATTACTAAAGCTCATGGAATACTCTTCCTATACCCCTAATAAGCTCCTCCTTAATAGGCTAACTCCTGCAAGTCATTCAACTCTCAACTCAAGAGCCATTTTCTCCATCAAGTTCCCTGATCATAGCTCCTCAACCCTCAACTAACATAGTTAGATGTCCTGCTTCCTGAGTTAATACACTCAATTTACCATGTAATATCATAATGAAATGTTTAATCTGCTTCTCCAATTATCTGGTATACTTTCTGTAAACAAGGGTCACATCATATAGAGTTTTATATCCACTGTTTACCATAGTTATTAGCACATAAAACACCCTTAACATTACTTATTGAACATAAGGATAAAGTCTGGTTTTTAAAATCATTAGTTTCCAATTTGAGAATATAATCATGTTTATTTTCCTGTGTACCTACCTGCAAAGAACTCCAAAAAAACCCTCAAAGCGTCCTAACAGGTTAAAAGAAAGATTCTGGGGCCTTATTCTACACATGCATTTATTATAACACAGAAAGCAAAATCAGTATTATTATTTTCAAAGAACAGAGAAAATATTTCAAGGGAACTTGCTATTTTGGGGGATCTGCTTTGTCTTGGCCTCATCATCTCCCAGAGGTTATAGTCATCAAACTGGATTTGATCCTCAATTAACACAAGCAGAGCAATGAATGATGAAAGAAGAAACAGAAGGAAGTTGCTTCTCAGCCTGAATGCCATCTGGGACCAAAAGTTGACAAGCACCTGCTACAGATCACTGAAAGAAAGACAAATGAGCCTGAATTCTAGATAGCATTGTGAAAGCATCATAACAGCTCTTAATGGCCTATCTCTAATTTCTCATTACTTAAGAAAAATGATACTAATTTGTTTATGCTACTTTTTTTTTTTAATTTCTGGGGCAACTAAACATGATTCCTGATTGATAGCAAAGACAATACAAAGAAGAAAATTTAGGAAAATGTTTATATTACTTGAGACAGCAGAGAGATATTCTCAAGACAGGAACAAGTAGAAGCCACAGAGAAAAAGAGACACAAATGACTATATGATATGCCCCCCCCCCAAAAAAAGATGACAAATGATGCCATAAACTAAGACAAAAAAAAAGACTGACAAACTTATTTGCAAACATAAAAGATTACATTGATAACATATCAAAGAAAACTAAAACATTGATAAGGTAAAAAATCCAAAGGAAAAAATGAGTAAAGATATGAATGAGCAATTCACAGAACTGAAAAACCAAAAGGATCAACTAATATATCAAAAGATGTCCAGTTTCACAAAGTTAATGAAATGTAGAATTAAGCACCACAAGAAACTTTTTACTTATTTTATTTCCCAAAAAAATCAGTGATAGTTTGTGGGGGAAATACCCTCAAACACTAATGATGGCAAGAAAAATTTTATCAGCATTTCTGAAAATATAATCTGGCATTATTTATTAAAATTAAAATGGCATGTACTATATCCAAGATATTCATTGCAATATTGTTCATAATAGACTAGAGACAACCTAGCTGTCCAAAAGGAACACAAACATGGTTTCAGCGATCTATTGCTACACCCCAAACTTAATGCCTCAAAACAATTACATCATTTCTCACAATTACGTAGGCTGGCTGGGCAGGGTTTTTTTTTTTTTCCCCCTAGTTTTTTTTTTTCTAGTTTTACCTCTGGTTCTTCTGTGGGTACACTCAGCTAAAGAGTGAGCTGGACCAGCAGATCCAAGAGTGTCTATTTTCATGTCTGTTGGGAGATGCTGTCCACTGGGGAGTCCTGGTTCATTTCCAAGAGCCCTGCCATCTTACTATAGACTAGACCAGCTTCCTTACATGACAATTGCAGGAAATCATCCCTTGAAGGTCTCTTAAGGACAAAGCTCCAGATCTCATACATCACTTCCACCATATTCATCAGTCAAAACAAATCACAGGGTCAACCAAGACTCAAAAGATGGAGACATATATTCTGCCTCTAGAGAGAAGCAACAAAGCCACATTGCAAAGGGGAATGAATACCAGGATGGAAGGAATTTATGATTGTTAATCATTCACAGGTAGGTAGGGGTATATGTATGTGTGTGTGTGTGTGTGTGTGTGTGTGTGTGTGTGCCTGGATGTACACATACACAACGAAATACTATATAGTCATTAAAAAACAAAGTGTAGAACATTTAATATAGGATGCTATCATTTTTATGTGGGGGAAATTATGTATACATTTCATCATATATTTGTGTGCTTATAAATCCTGGAAATATGCTTAAAAATTAACTAATGAAATACTGGGCTATGCGAAGTAGTCTGCATGCTGGCTGAGGATAAAGGGCACTGAGGGCATGTTAGGAAGGCCAGAAGAGCTGTGAGCCAACTAGCCGGAGGCAAGGATAATGGGTGTTGGGTGGAGATGCACTGGTGCAGACAGTTGTCGGCCCACTCAGGGGTTATAGATCCACAAAAAGGCACAGGTCAGTAGGCCCAGCACTCAATCGCTAGGGTGGTAGAAGATGGTCTACATGGCAGGGAGAATGGTAACACACTGAGTAATTAAGTCAAACAACTGGGCAAATGATAATTACACTGAGGCTAATGTGAAGCCAAGTTTTCTACTGCCAGAGAAGGCATTTATAAGTGTGGAAAGGAAGAAAGCTAGAAAGAACCCTGGAGTATTACACTGAAATTGAATGTAGAGGGACAAACTTATGCTTTAATAATATACACACCTAGGTACAGAAATAATTATGAACATACATGTGTTTATTATATATGTGTGTGTATACAAACCATACTCATAGTCATACATTTCCTAGTTCCTGTAAGTAATGACACCCCAGTAGCAATGAGCCCACTAAACCCCTAAATCTTTGTTTTTAAATACCATCTTTTACAAAAACAAACAACAATAACAAAGACCAAATAGGATTCCTTGGAGAAATGGCTGATTCCAGGGCTAGACCAGGCAAAGTACAGAATGAACAAGGAACAGCATGTTCTGCCAGAAACGCACAATGAATGAGATGGGAGCATGATAAATAGGCATAGGAGCCAGCTTGAAGGGGCTCCCACAGGCTAAATCAGGAACAATTTAAACAGCAAAATGAGTAATAATAGTAACAAATGACAACAAATTAAATAAAATAGAAATCTATGAGTTCTTACTGATTTAATAAACAAATAATTAAATGAGGGAGAAAGGAAAGTTCCACTTTATGATAAAATCCCAACTAACACAAGGAGAAGGAATGAGAAAGTAATATCATTTGGCAATTATCATAGAAGTGGTTAAGGGGAGCGTCTTCACTGATACCCACATTAAGGCTAGTGACTAGAAACGTTTGACAAGAAACAAGATCCTGGCCTAATTTTGGAATATCTCTCTACAAATACTCATCAAGTACAAAAGGATTACCAATATGATCAAGGTTTTAATCCCCAGCAGTGGCAAGGCTGACATCATATGCCTCTGGATGCAAAGTACTAAGAAGGGCACAGATCTATTTCTGTGGTATTCCTGCCAGGAATGCATGAACTGATTGGAGTCATGAGGAAATATTACACGAAGCTAGGTTCAGGGTCATCCTACAGAATGAAGGGCCTTGTACTTTCTAAAACTGTCAAGGACATGAAAGATAGGGAAAAATGATGCTGAAGAAGTCTGAAGAAACATGATGACTAAACACAAAATGTATTCCTGCACAGAATCCTGGGTCATAAAAGAAAGAGAGGCTGCTCCAATTGTCGATGAAATATGAACAGGTTCTTTGGACTAGACAGTAGTGTTGTATGAATGCTTATTTTCTGATTTAGAGGGTTATATGTCAGTTATATTAGAGAGTGCCTTGCTTTTGAAAAACAGACACTAGTGTTTACAGGTAATGATACACTGTGTCTGCTGCTTGCTCCAAAAGGTTCAGAAAAAGACTGTAATAATGGGTATGTATGCATGTATTTTTATGCACATATACACACATATATGTAATGTATGTATGGAAACAGAGAGAAAGCAGGCAATACAAGAAATGCAGTAAAATATTAACAATGGTGAAATCTGAGGGAAGTGGGTTAAGAGTTCTTTGCCCTGTTCTGGCATCTTTCCGTAAGTCAGAGAAAGTCATCTTTTCTGTAAATCATCTTTTCTGCCTGAGGCCAGGAAATAGAATAAAAACCCTGGCTTAATATGTTTATTTATATCCTTTTCTTTACAATACTCTGAGGGGATAGATTAAGAAGGAGGACAATGTTTTTATGCTTATTTGGAGAAATAGTTTTAAATGAATTTCTTTTTTAACTTCATGGATTTTCAATAGGCATATTACAGTTCAATGAGGAAAGGAATCTTGACTTACTCATTTTTATGGTCCTAGCACCTAACACATTTGTAATTTAGTCATTGTTATGTACCTTACCAGGAATTCCCAATATTGTTCCAATCAAAACTAGTGACCTGAGTATTAAGAATTCTGCCTCATGGGAAGGAAAAAACTGTCTATGTCAAGTTATAATATGTCTAAGGGCAGGAAAACATCAAGGATTACCTTTCTTAGGAACTTGAAGGAGGAATAATTATCTGTTCCAAAAACAGAAGAGTGTATAACCAGTAGCAGAAGCCTTGACCTAAAGAATGGCAAACTGTTGAGGGTTTATGGTAAAAACAAAACAAACAACAAAAGTAGAATAAAATGTTTAGAATACAAATGAAGTTCTCGGAGAAAAGACGAGACAGAAGATCATTTTTTTTTAAATGTGAGGCTCTGAAAAATGATTAGATTGAACTATATTAAATTGCTGATAAAGCATATATCCTAATAGATAAAAACAAGATCATTTTAAAATCTGAAGGAATACATTTTCACTGCAGAAACCAAAACTCTCCAAGATATTAGACAGTTATCAGAATTAAACTCAAAAGATTACATATAGCTCCAACATCATACCTTTCCTGGAGAATACACACATTTTTAAGTACATTTTATAAGCTGCTGGTCCCACTGTTGAACTAGAAGAAAAAAAAGTTCTAGGTGCCTGGAGATCTATATTACAATTAACCATAAGGAACTTCAGAATTGTCTTTTCTAGGGATCCCTGGGTGGTGCAGCGGTTTGGCGCCTGCCTTTGGCCCAGGGCGCAATCCTGGAGACCCGGGATCGAATCCCACGTCGGGCTCCCTGTGCATGGAGCCTGCTTCTCCCTCTGCCTATGTCTCTGCCTCTCTCTCTCTCTCTCTCACTGTGTGCCTATCATAAATAAAAAAAAAAAAAAAAAAAAAAAGAATTGTCTTTTCTAAAGTATCAATAACTACTGAATATTACATTGATAGTATATAATTTGCTTTAGAAAATAAACAATATTAATACCTTATGAAATAAGAATTTATTCAAAGCATTAGTAGAGGATTAAAAATTGTTATTACATATTACAACTTCTTTTTCTTACATAAGAATCTTAAGGTTGAATCTTTTCTCATATATTATGAGTAAAACAACATTCAATATTACTATAGATAATAATCTGTATGGTTTTTAAGTGGAGATAAAATACTTTTTTAGAACCAGTGTAAGAACTGAATGAAATTATGTATATAAAGCATTTAGCATGGTAGTTAGTATAAGTTAAGCACTCAATAAATGGCATTTAGTGTATTTATTCTTATAGAAGGATATGAAACAACCCCAAAGTACAGCAAAGTGACTTCAAAACCTATTAGAGATGTCTGTAAAAGCAGATGGATAGAATCACAGTCAAATATCTAGACTGGCAAATTCAATGAGGAAAGGAATCCTAATGTATTTATACTTGTAGTCCCAGAATCAAACATAGTGCCTGGCACCTACAGCAGGCATTCAATAAAGGTTTACTGAAATGAAGTGAGTATAAAAGTAAGTTACCTGCAAAAGAAAAAAAAAGATAGTCTGAGATTGTCTGAAAAATAAACTTAAGAGTCCAAAAATTGTTATTCCCTAAGCAAATCACTGAGAAAGGAAATAAGATATATAAGCATTTTTTAAAACAATTCATAGGGACCCCTGGGTGGCTCAGAGGTTGAGTGTTTGCCTAGGGCCCAGGGCATGATCCTCGAGTCCCAGGACTGAGTCCCGCATCGGGCTCCCTGCATGAAGCCTGCTTCTCTCTCTGCCTGTGTTTCTGTCTCTGTGTCTCTCATGAATAAATAAATAAAAGTTTAAAAAAATAAAATAAATAAAAAATAAAACAATTCATAGAAACTCCTCTCAGACTGGTTTTTAAAATAATGATTGAGCCACTTTCAAATCTATATTGGCAAATGTGTCACATATAAAGTCTAATATCACAGAAAAGTATTTTTAAATTTCATCTAAATAAATGTTGTGTCCATCCTCAATGAAGGAAAAAGTACCCAGAGCATTGAGGAATCTTTTCTAACTTCCATTCTAGGAGACTAAGATATGCTTAATTCAAGTTCTTCCATCTATTTATATATGAAAGCTTGAACTTTTACTTACAAGTACATTGTAAAGACACAGGTTTCACTTTCACAAGTTCAACTGCACACTCCAGAAAAGGAAGAAAGAAAGAAAATCAACTCTCAAAAGTGGGCAGTGCAATAGGAGTACAAAAGTAACCAAAAAAACTTTTGTCTCAGCAGCCACTGTTAGAACTCACCGTTATGGCATAATCTGCATGGTTTGGGGACATTTTCATATTGAAAACTCAAAATTCCCAGTGCAGTCGGCAAAGGAAAAAGTGTAACGTGAAATACAGTGCTATCTTCCTCACCCTACTTCCAAAGATAACAGGGTTCAATAGACTTAAAAAAAAAAAAAAGACTTTTCTAAGTTACAGCCCATCACCTCACCCATATTTGGAAACTCATCAATTTTACGAAAAGCAACACCTTTAATAACATACTCAACTCTGAACATTGCTTGGCTTCGGAAACAAACCAGTAAAGTATACTTCCAGACAGACAGCTGGAGCTACATCTCCTGAACCTACTTAAACTAAAATCTGTGAACAATATAAAGTTACAAATCAAATAGCCCCAAAATAAGTGCTAAAAGAAGGGTTTGAAAACAACCACAAGAATCATTAAACACATCTACCTTTCTTAACACAATGACTACGTTTCAGGAAAAAACAAAACAAAACAAAAAAACCAACGCTACCAGTTTACATTACAGAACAGTTTACAGAATGGTTAACAAAGAACCTGCAATACACAGAGTAAAATTATTCTTAAATTATTATTCGCTTCCTATAGAGCCCTGGAAAGTGTCATAAGTAACAAGATGTGTAACAGCTATTGTTCAGTCACAGAAAGCATTACAATTATTTTTAAATCTAACTTCTGGAAAGTTCTGCAGTGGTAGTTCAAAAAGCAAACTACACTCAAAGAGGAAAAAATGCCTCGCCCGAAATCTGAAAATACACACTGGATATTCACAGTTAATTTCTTTTTTAAACTAAGAAGCAGTAAAGTCATAGACACAAAAGTGTGTAACATCTGCTGGTAGCTGATCCAAATCTGTTAAAAAAAAAAAAAGATCTCTCTGAAATTAACGACTAAAAATATTATCTTACCAAAAACAATCTGATATGATCTTTAAAAATCATGTGTTTTTTAACCCCTGACAATGCAAAACTTTCCAATATAAATTTTTCCACATCACACACATGCACACACTCTGTAAATTTACATTTACTAAATGTAAATCCAAAACACTAAAAATTTAAAGGCATAAAAACGTACTGGAAACATGAGGCTTTTGTTTTACATTCATTTCCTTAGATCTACTAGCATAGATAGCTTTTCTGGAAAGGGTCTTCATTCCAAAGAAAATTGTTTACTATGTCAATTCCGTGTGAATAGATTTTGTGAGACTAATTCCTAAAACCTCCTCAGGAGATGCTTAATTAAGGCTCTAGTTCCAATTTCCTGCGACTCAAACGGCGACGTACAGAAAAGAGCTTACACACAATCAAGAAGGGAGAGGAATGCAGGTCCAGGGAGCGACCCACTCTTTTGTTTTGGTGGCAGACGCTGCAAAAATAAAGGTCCATCGGAGCTGTCTGCACCTATCCCCACCCATCACATCCCTGCAGAGCACTTTCACCCATCCGCTCAAGACCCTCTAGTCCACGAGATTCGCCGAACCCGTGGCTTTCCACGTCCCAAAGGACGGGCCGGGGGGAGGTTGCCAGGTCTGGGATACAGAGAGAAAAAGAGGGAGGACACAGGATCTTTGAGGACAGAGGGACAAGGAGATGCATCTGGCTGAGGGGGATGAGACGCGCCACTGAGACCCGCAAATTCGCTGGGAGAACAGCCCCACGGGACCGACAGAGGATGCTGCCTGTTCCGAGACGGGGACAGACAGACAGGGGTACAGTCTTCTATAAGAAGAAGGCGACACATTAGTGGCAGACCCGGCAGGGCGTGAACTAGGCAGCGCTGGATTCGGAGCCCCAAGAGGGCTGAGATAGCCTCACTCACACTCGGACGGTAAAGCGGGGACTTACGGTTACTTCCCGGGCTGAGGGTTAGGGCCGGGTGGACCCCGCAGCTCCGCAGTTCTGCCGCCGCCGTGGCCGCCTCTGCCTCTCGCGCCGAGCAGGTGACCTCAGGTGCCCTCCCCGCCCCACCCACCCAGGCGGGCGCCCCCTCCGCGCCGGCCCAGGTGCACCCGCCGGGCAGAGGCTGCTGGGGCTGAGAGTGCGCACTAGAGGCCCGCGAGGGACGCTGCGTGAGACCGAGGCGCCCGCGACGAGACTCAGACCGGGCGGGCGCCCCCCATCCCTCTCTGGCCGCCTCGCCGCCTCACTCAAGGGAGGGCTAGAGGGGGCGGTGGCTTTTGCCTCCGCCTCGCGGTCAAGTCCGCCTCATGCTCCAGCCTAGCGCGCGCGCACGCAGCCCCGGCGGCCCTCCTCCCCTCCCCCGCCGCCGGCTCAGCCGCTGGCGTGCCGGCCGCTGCCACCCGTGTCCTCGAGCCGCCGCCACCAGCCCCAGACAGCCCGCAGCCCCAGCGGGAAGCAGCAGGAACGGCAGCAGCTTGTCCGTCGACCCGGAAGCTCTTCCGCGGCCAACCGCGACGCTGCAAAGGGTGCAACCCCGGAAGTGGTTTCCTCGCCCCGGTAGCGGCGGGATGGAAAGCAAGGGCCTCTGAGGACCCGGCAACGCCTAATTTCGGGAGTGATAATCATGCTGAGGAGCGAGGAGAGGGGAGGACAGTAAAGAACTAGTCGGCCAAAGTTTCTCCGAGCCCAGGGACTCTGGCGCGTTTTGGGAAGCGCGGCTGAACACGCCAGGCGGCTTCTGGTGGCCACCAAGGGTTTTCCTGCCACAGGAAGTTAGGCCTGGCCGCTGGGAAACGGAGGAATGAGAAAGCGGTGACGGCACCCCGCCCCGCAGGTGACTGTCCCACCCAGGGAGCTGAATGTAGCGGCCCGGGAGGCGCTCGGCCGCCCTCACGGGTGAGACGAGGAGGAGCGAGCCACACTCCAGCGAGAGAAAACAGAGGTGGGAGGCTGAACTATCTCCACATCTGGTTTCTCCAGGCAAGGCATTCATTTCTTACATGTAGTGACAAAGAAGCCAAAGCCACTTTTGGGGTGGCGGCTCTTTGAGCTAAGAGGCGTGCACGGCCTTTCCAGGTAGTGGATGTTGATGGGTGGTGGCAGAGGAAAAACCTGGGCAGAGAGGTGTTGTGGGTTTTGTTTTGTTTTGTTTTGTTTTGTCGTTTCAGGGAGAGCGATTCACAACTTGTTATTCCAGCTCGCCTGTCTACACTTCTTTCCATCTTTTGAGGCATTTGGCTCTTTGCTTTTTATTCTTTTTTTTTTTTTTTTTTTTTAATCTTCAAAAGAAATCTTTGATGCAGCTGGCCTGACCGAGGAAATCACTCCCATTCCCTTCTCACTCTTTTGGAGAGCTTGTGTGCCTTCACAGTTTCTGTTTGCAAATGCTTCGTTCTCTCTGCATCTACTGCTTTGAAGGCCTCATCTTATGGGGGGAAATGCCAAAAATTGAAGTACGTTTTCGTAACAGTATAAAAACAATTCATTCTAGGATCTTTTTGCCCTTAGCCCCAAGCTACTGTATTATTAGTTGGTTCCCTTAGAATTGGGTTGCAGAACTACAGCAGCAGCTGATATATAGCATATTTAGATATATTCAGTTTGAAATCATGCTCTCCCAAATAACCTTAAATAACTTTGGTGTTCGCCGTAGGATTTCATTTGGTTCCCAATGCCAGCATTACTTAGTTTCTTCTCTCTTAGCCAAATTCAGTGTAATTGTCTTCCGAAGCAATTTGCAGATTATTAAATATCTAAAATTACAGAACAGAACGTCACTTAACAGAAAGAAAGCCTTTGAAAATTATCGGTGACACTTGTTGACCCTGATAAGTGATGATTAGTAGAATTGGTTGAGGGACAGGGAGAAAAGCAAGCTGACTTAGAAGTAGCACTGATGGCTATTTTCTATTGTACTTTATTAATACTTCCTCTCTTTGTAGCAAAAGGATGAGATTTTTATGGCCAACAAATAAATTCCTCTAGAGGAATTCTTCCTGACATTTAGTCACCATCTCTTCTCTTTAATGTTATAATGCTTTGAAATAGTGACTTGTTCCTGGAGAATGCAGAAGGATCAAGTAACTTAGCTACTCCACCTCAGCTTTTTTTTCTGTAAAACGGAGATAATAATATTATCTGCCTCCATCAGAGTTAGGGGGAAAATGAATTAATATATGTAAAGTACTTAATATAGTGTCTAGTATGTAATAAGCATTGTAGGTGTTAGCTATTCCGATTATTTTACAAACATTAAATTCTATATACAGAAAACAAAAGCAATACAAATTTAAGGACTACTTGATAAAATCACTTTGGTTGGCGGGAATAAAAAATATTTGATAAAAAAATATGATTTTCAACTATGTGGACAGAAAGGTTTTGTGGGTTTGGCTTGGTTTCATTATTTAAAGCTGGCACGGATTTAAATGATTAAGAAACATTGCTTAAGGATGGAAGAAGGTGGATCATTTTCTGTCTCAGGAACGTTTTACAGGGATCTAAGATAATGTCCCATTTTTTTGGTTTTTATTTATGAACATACACTTTCTGATCATTGCTGATAATTAGCATATACTTTGCAAACTGGTAAATCCTCTTATCAACTTTGACTTCTGCTTATTACGTTTACAATGCCCATATTCATTTACCAAATCTTCTCTTTTTCTCTGGTGGAAAAGGTTTTAGTTTGTTCTTAAGTACTCAATATAGCAAATGATTTTATTAAAGATATTATTTATGTTTTGTTAAACAGGATTGTCTGCTATAGCAAAAAAATGCTAACAAACCTGCCCCATGGGGACAAAATGGCATTTGTATCCCCCACCCCCTTCCCCAGTCATAGTGACAACCAGAAATGCCCCTACATATTTTCAGTGATCCCAGGTAGGAAACCAACTCCAGTTGTGAAGCATTTCTGCATATTTGTAAGGCCTCATTGCTTGGAACAGTATCATTTATGCCTAAGCATTTTTCAGAATAAAATGAGCCATAACAAAACGCCACCTATTTCCTATTGTTACACTTGAACCTTTATCTAAAACACAGTCTAAACATATTGCTAACTCTAGTCATACCTTTCTCCATAATTTTTTTTTTAACCTGTTGGCCAGCATAGGAATTAATTGCTTTAAATTGTGTTTAGAAGACTAAAGATTACTTGATTTCTCTTTTAGGTGTTTAATAGAAAGAAAGGTTTGTGTAATTGTGCTATATATGTCATACAGTATATTCACAATACAATGCCTTTTTTTAAAAAAAAAAACAAGGGAGACAGTGCTTGAAATACAAATGCTTGTTGGGAAATTCCTCAATGGTTACTTAAAATTAGTCTGAGGAAAAAATGTGTGGGGTGTGTGTGTGTGTGTGTGTGTTTGTTTGTAAAACATACATTGTGAAAAAAATGTTGGAGTTATCTAGGGAATTGATAATGGAAGTGAAAAATATTCATAAGTCATCATCAGAGAGATTTTATCCATTGATCAAATGTTTTTGACTCTGTAATAGGCATCTTCAAAGAAAATTATAAGGTATACTTTAACTTATCCAAATGTCAAATATCAAAGTTCTTTCTAAAGATTTTGGAAAGAATGTAATGGCAGCTACCTATTTCCAGGTTCCAAACTATTAACAATAAGACATTTACTTGTGTCGTTTATGGAAAGTAAGTGTGTGGTATTCTGAATTATTATTGCAGGTAATTACTTGCTTAGTATTTACAAGATACGTTATAACCACATCACCTTTTTTCAGGTCCAAAAGTTAGATTCTTATGCAGGCTAGACATATAAAAAGTATGTATCTCCATTAAAATATTTTTACTTTTCACAGAAAAGGAAAAAAGGACCATAAGGAAATCTTAAAATTATGAGCTAAGGTTTTGAATAGATACAGTCATCTCTGGCTTGCCTTTTTGGTAGTATATATATTTTAAGATAGAAAAATAAGCATGTTATTTTTAAAATTGTTTTTCAAAGTGATTATGTTGATTATATGTCTTTTAATATTCCAGAGGATTTCTGTGTTTGTTTTGTAAAGCAATGGGAAATCCAGAAAACTTCGAAGATGCTTATGTTGCTGTTATTCGTCCAAAGAATACTGCCAGTCTCAATTCTCGGGAATACCGAGCTAAGTCATATGAAGTAAGAACAATTTACTAACATTTGATTTGCTACCATTGGATGTCATTTTTCGTTATCATTGTCATTTACGTAAAGTCTTATCATGTCTTCTAAATTCTTGTTGACAACCTAGATCTTGAAAAGGTAGAATTGATGCTCCTAGGTCTCTGCCCATCATTGTCTTTTTGTGTGTTGCATGCCTTTTTCTGTTGATTGATAGGATATAAATTATTAGATATTAAAAGGTAGTCATTTGAGTTTTCCTTATAATGTACAGATTTAGTTTTTAGTACACTTTATTAAATGGCTCTCAAAATTTTTTTTTTAAATTGCAAAAATCGGTTTATTCCAAATTCCTGCGGAAATATTGTTCTTGGTTATTTCCCCAAAGAAATCTTTTTTTACAGTTCATTTTAAAATATCTCTCTACCTTTAATTAAAGTTTTAGGCAATTAAGTTACTTCTCTCTAGTCCTGAATTGTATTATATATATTAGGAAACGAGATTGAAGCAAAAAAAAAACCCTGGAATGGGATCCCTGGGTGGCGCAGCGGTTTGGCGCTTGCCTTTGGCCCAGGGCGCGATCCTGGAGACCCGGGATCGAATCCCACGTCAGGCTCCCGGTGCATGGAGCCTGCTTCTCCCTCTGCCTGTATCTCTGCCTCTCTCTCTCTCTGTGTGACTATCATAAATAAATAAAAAATTAAAAAAAAAAAACAAACCCTGGAAAACCCTAAAACAGAATTATCTTTTCTATGCAACAGATTCCAAGCATCATAGAATACTTCTGATGTAACCTATGTCCAACTAATTTCTCTAGCATGTTGCTTAAAATTGCTTTTGTAAGATTAGTTATCTGAAACCTATTAAAGGATATTGCAGAGGTTGTCAGGAGGCTGCTGTTTCAGCAGTGCTCTGGTTTACTAGTTCTCAATCCTGGCTACACTGTGCATCATCTGGGGAACTTTAAAACTTCTAGTACCAGGACCCTGTTCCCTAGACATTAATAGGTCTGAGATGAAGCTAGGCACTGCTATTGTTTTAAAAGCTTCCCAGGATATTCTGAGGCTGGGGTTAAGGAAGATTGCTGGCTTATTATATTCTAGGGCAAGTAAATTTTATTTTAAACTTTCTCTCTTTAAATTTTTCTCATCTAAGATTTTGTTACATGAAGTTCCTATTGAAGGACAGAAAAAAAAGAGAAAGAAAGTTTTGTTGGAAACTAAACTTCAAGGCAACAGTGAAATAACACAAGGCATATTGGATTATGTAGTAGAAACCACCAAACCAATTTCTCCTGCAAACCAGGGTATTAGAGGTAGGAAACTTTTTCTTCTTCTTTTTTTAATACAGTTTGCTTTAAATGCTTGTGGAAAAAGATATTTTTAAAAATATATTATGATCAGTTTCTTTTGGGTTGCCTGGCTGGCTCAGTCTTCAGAGTGTGTAACTTTTAATCTTGGAGTCATAAGGTCAAGTCCCATTTTGGGAGTAAAGGTTACTTAAAAATAAAAACCTTAAAAAAAAAAAAAAAAAGATCAATTCCTTTTTATGTCCCTTTCCATTTAAAAAAAACATCAGGGGTGCCTGGGTGGCTCAGTTGGTTAAGCATCCACCTCTTGGTTTTCAGCTCACGTCATGATCTCGGGGTTGTGCAGTAGAACCACCTCCGGCTCTGCTCTTAGCGAGAAGTCTACTTGAGATTCTCTGCCTTTCCTCTCACCAACCAATGGATATTCGTGCTCTCTCTCTCAAATAAATAAAAAAATAAAATATTTTTTAAAAAACTTTTTTTAAGGTGTAGGAAAGCCCTTCAAGAAATAACTTGATTATGGAGCATCTGGGGGGCTCAGTCAGTGTGTGTCTTCCACTTAGGTCATGATCCAAGGTCCTGGGATCAAGCCCCACCTTGGGCTCCCTCTGCTCAGCTGGGAGCCTTCTTCTTTCTCTCCCTCTGTCCCTCCACCCTACCCTGCTCATGCTTTCTCTCTCAAATAAATAAAATCTTTAAAAAAAAAGGACTATAATTTTTTTTTACATTGAAAAATATTTAAATAAGCTGCAGTGTTAATGATTTGTTCAGTAGAGATAGGAAACCAAGGAGTGGCTTGAAAACTAAGAGAAAATACAAATAATTTTTGCTAGAAGTATAGTTCTCTAGTTAAGTATCTTTGAACTACTATTTTTACTTCTTCAGGACAGAGGAAACTAAAAACCTTGCTCCTTAACTAAGTGAAAATTAAAAGATTCATGGATTAGAGTCCTATAAATTGCCAGGTAGCAGAGGGTTCTTCCTATTTGGGCACAGGAAGAAAACCCTTTTTGAATTGAATTATTGAAATATTAACCTTTGAAAGGTTGAGGTCCCATTTAAAATATTAGATAGTATATAGCCTAGGAAACCTTAAAAATTAATGATAATTTTCTCAGGCTGTAGCCTCACAAGAAATAGATAGTTAAAAGTTAGAGAAATTATAAATTATGTTCAAGATTCAGGCATTATTATTAAGAATCTAAAGCTATTTTCAGCCAAAAAGCTGTTGAAAACAGTTGATGAAATAAAGCAAACCTCTCTCTGCCTACTTTTTGGTTTTTTAATGCTTATTCAGTGTTTTTTCTGTTAATTTTTCTAGAGATTGTCTAATTCATCTGTTTCAGTAAAGAAACTGTTTTTGTTGCAGAGACAGGGCTGAGTCCAGTGATTCGAGTTATTATTTTGCGTATTTGTTCCACAGAATAGCTGAACTGTAAGTCTCTGATTCATAATTTTGGAGGTCATTTACTGTATGTTACCCTTCCAATAGGTAACCTCCCCAATGGGGCTCTAAGCATTATAACTCAAGATTATAATAAGTTACTGCATAAATTTACAGGTCTTTGATACACATTCTGAGTTCCACAAAGAATCTCCATTCCCTCATTATCAGATTGATTTTTTAATAAAAAGATCTAAAAATTGATCTTAGCTAAAAAGGGGACTATCTTTGGGGGTGATCCAAGAATGTAAAAGGCTCTTTTTGGATGTCACAAATTTGTCAATCATTTCTACCTCAGTCTTAGACTTCTCTGATAAATTTTCATCTAGACTTGTTTTACTATTGCTAAATTGTTACAATCAGAATATATCCTGAGATTAAATTCCTTTTTTTTTAAAGATTTATTTTTATTTATTTATTCATGATAGACAGAGAGAGAGAGAGAGAGAGAGAGAGAGAGGCAGAGGGAGAAGCAGGCCCCATGCTGGGAACCCGACGTGAGGACTCGATCCCGGGACTCTAGGATCGCGCCCTGGGCCAAAGGCAGGCGCTAAACCTCTGAGCCATCCAGGGATCCCCCTTGAGATTAAATTCCTGAGACATGTACCCAAATAACATATTTGAGCTAAGACAGAGGAATCATAATTTTTTGTGAGTTAGCCAAATTCTACCATTGATCTACCACTTGATCTATTTCACCCTGAAGGGGGATTAAAATGGTATCAGTGTTAACAAAGATGTCCTCAAGCCCAGAGAAATCTCTTAGAAGATTTTCCTGAAGCCTTTAATAAGAGAAACTAAAATGGGTAAGTGTAACTAGTTCTATTAATGAGGCATACCACATCCTAACTATCCTATTTATTGAGTTTTCCTAATGTATGAGATATTTTTATAGATTAATAGGATTCTTTATATAAGCATTGCGTGAAAAGCACAAATGAACAAATGACTTTATAACACAAATAAATTTATGCCTTACCTTTTTGTGCAGTGCTGTCCAGTTTATAAAGCAATACCGCACTTATTTTTCTTAAAGCACTACCATATTTACTTATTAATGAAATTCTTAAATTCGTCCTGTGAGTTGGTATATGATCATTTTCACAACTGTGAATGGAAATGCACATATATGTTGTTACCTGCAACATATACCTGTTAAAATCATATACCTGTTAGTGGAGGAGTTAGCACTAGAACCCTCATTTCCCAGCTTGTAGTCAGTGCTTTTATTTTTTCCCCACAACATATCTCATTACGTTTATAATTTGCAAAGTAGGCAATTAAATAATGGATCAGAACTGAGTTTAGGGATGCAGCAAGGCAGGAAAGATTAAGTGGGACAAGACCTCAGTCTCGACAAAAGAAATTGCCTCTGAAATGAGATGTTATTCTGTATCTAACACTCATATTTTGTACAAATGTCCATTTTGTAAAGTAATTGGGGGCTATAACAATAATGGGCCATAATGATCACAAATATTGACTCCATTATTTCGTGGATAAATGAAGCTGCTTGAACTCATACTATCTACCTGTCCATAGAAGACATCCAGCCAGGCTTTCCTACTTGGGTCAGGAACAAGGTTCTAGATTTTGAGGAGGAAGATAAGAAGCGTTGACAAAAATCATGACAAAGGTGTCTAGATGAGAGATTTTAAAGTGCAGGACTTGTAGGTTTTTATTTGTAGCCCCCTTGCGGCCAAATCAGGAAAAACAGACTAAGAATGGAGGTTACAATTCACAACAGTAGTTATAGCCCAGATTTTAATAAAAACAAATTGAGGATGGAGGTTGAATGTTAAATGAAGAGCTACTAAACTTTAAGACTTTGCAACTTATAGGGCATCTCGGTGGCTCAGTCGGTTGAGCATCCAGCTCTTATGATCTCAGGATTTTGGGATTGAGCCCTGAGTCAGGCTCCATGCTCAGAGAAAAGCCCTCTGCTCCTTCCCCTATTCTCTCTCTCTCAAAAATAAATGAAATAATGGGCTGCCTGTGTGGTTCAGTTGGTTAAGTGCCTGCCTTCAGCTCAGGTCATGATCCCAGGGTCCTGCTCAGTGGGGGTCTGCCTCTCCCTCTCCCTCTGCCCCTTCCCCCCACTCCCTGCTTGTGTGCTCTCTCTCAAAAAAAATTTACAAATAAAATAAATCTTTTTTTAAAAAAAGATTTTACAACTTGCATATACCACCCTCCTTAGCCACCAGAGACTATAGTAATATTCTTACCATCTACGTCCCAGCTTAGTGAGGAAATATATGTCCCTTGACTCTGCAGGATGTCTTGCTGTTCAGCTGCTCTATCAATAATCTTTAGCTGGACAGTTTTCCTTGCTGTGCAAAGAAAGCTGCTCTTCTAGTGAGTCAGGACCCAGACCATAAATTTACTGGTTCATTGTCCGCAGAGTGATTTGCATTATTATCAGAATGAACATTTTTACTAGGGTGTATAATAAAATTGGTATTTAAATATTTTAACTCCTGTTAATGCTGCCTTTAAAATTTTTTTTTTAGTTCTCAAAAACAAAAATGAAAAAAGGACAAACTAAAAAACAGTCTCTTAACTGCAGAGAACAAACCAGTGGTTACCAGAGGGAAGGTGGGTCAGGGCATGAATGAAATAGGTGTAGGGGATTAAGAGGATACTTATCTTGCTGAGCACTGAGTAATATATGGAATTGTTGAATTGCTATATTGTGTACCTGAAACTAACACAACGCTATATGTTAATTGCACTGGAATTAAAATAAATTTTTTTCTAATTCTTGAGATAATTTTTAAAATTTAAAAGTCCATTTTTTTTATCTTTACTGATTTTTAAAAATGGTTAGGAAAACGAGTGGTACTAATGAAGAAATTTCCTCTGGATGGGGAGAAGATGGGCAGAGAAGCAGCATTATTTATTGTTCCATCAGTTGTCAAAGGTAAAAGTCTAAGTTTTATCCTATGAATCTTTATATACTTTAGATGCTAAGTTAAAGTCTACTGAGGAATTTAGTAATTAGCATTTATAGTTACTACTATAATACTGTTTTAAAATACCTATTTTTTAGTAGTTACAATGAGGAAATCTATTAGTTAAAAAAAGATATTTTGATTGTAAAGTAATATTCAGCCTTTTGGACTAAACAGTAATGTTTTTGTTTCTGGGTTTGAGAGTAAATAAAGAAGTGAGGAGGAAAGCCATAATTGAAATTAAAAATTTTTATAAAAGGGATTTTTCAAAGGATATGATTAGAAATAGATATTTCAGTATTTTGGAACATTAACAGACTATGATCAGGACCTATTTAGTATTTGGCACTAGAAGGTGTTAATAGTTCTAAAATACTCTGCCTAACAGCATTGGTAGTATACAAAGAATTTATATCTAAGGTAAAAATTGAATTTGAGCCTTTGACATCCTGGAATAATCGAAAAATACTAAATTTCAGTGCAGACCTTGCAGCCTACTAATTTTGTACCTTTGGGCAAATCACCTCTTTAAGCTCCAGCTCTATTTGTATCTGCTCCTACTAAGTTCATTGTGCTGGAAGAATTCAGTGACGTATTAGATGTGAAAAACACTTTGGGGCAGCCCCGGTGGCTCAGCGGTTTAGTGCTGCCTTCAGCCTAGGGCATGATCCTGGAGACCTGGGATCAAGTCCCATGTCAGGCTCCCTGCATGGAGCCTGTTTCTCCCTCTGCCTGTGTCTCTGCCTCTCTCTCTCTCTCTGTGTCTCTCATGAATGAATAAATAAATAAAATTTATAAAAAAAAAAAACACACTTTGGAAACTTTAGTGTACTAGCTTCCTAGGGCAGTAATAATACTGATAATAAATTAATGACCCAGTGTGGATATACCATTAGCTTGTTGCTCACACAGTACTTCTATGTATTTCATTAGCCAGCTCTAATATTCTACATATATTTTTTTCCAGCCATACTTACACTAAAAAGTACAGTATTTTAAATGTTGTTGGAAACCTGATTAATCAGTTTTACAACATTGTTGAGGAAGGGAAAGGGGAAACAATTTCTGCCTTCCTTCAAGAATATAGGTCTTCTAATTCCAAATGGATAAGGGCACAGAACTGGTCATCAATTTAATCAAGGTCTTCTACATCCAAATCTAAAATAATTCATGTTACACTTAACTACTTTGTAAAATATACTATATAATTTTAAGTGAAAAACATGCAATTTTAAACCTTTTATATAATGGCATTATTCATTTTCTTTTTCAGATAATACTAAATATACATATACTCCAGGATGCCCAATTTTTTACTGCTTACAAGATATTATGCGAGTCTGTAGTGAATCCAGCACTCACTTTGCTACACTTACAGCAAGGATGTTAATAGCCTTGGATAAGTAAGAAATGCCACTAAAAATATTTTTTTAATAAATCAAATACAGGTTCATAGTAGAAATTAGCTCCGACAGAACAGAAGAAAATAATAAAATTAATAATACGTATATGCTACGCAGTGTTAAGTTTTTGAAGTACAATATGAAAATGAAAAGTCCCAAAGACAAGATTGTCCTGGTTTGCTTGCAAAGCTCTTTTTTTTTTTTTTTTTTTTCAAAAATGACAAAGACTGCCCTGGATTAAAAATTAAGATTCCTTGTTATAAAACTACATTTAGTATTTTGTTTTTGTTTTTGTTTTTCAAATTGCATTACAACTGCCTTTATTTCCCCTACTACTTTGTACTAGTTCCCTTATTTCCATACTTTATTTACTGCGGTAATTCAGTAGAACTAATTATGTCTTTTAAAATAGTTAAATAAGTGAGTGATTAAGTTCTCTTTCTGTTTTCCCCAATGCTGGGTCAAATGGCTTAAGTTGTTCTGATAGATTTAGTATTGAGTTACTCTTAGCAGTGAACAAATTGTTTAATCTATCATACCTTTGTCCTTCTGTAACTACAGAGCTAATGTCACCTCCATCTCAGTGGTTCAAATTTTAAAAGTACTTCATGGTACTTTTGAAGGGGGGTTATTGTTATTATGGTATATGCATTTTTGAAAATAATTTGCTGTCTATTAACAAAACTTCTATTAATAGTAAATGAAGGACTTAACGAACACTAGTTAAAAATTTAAAAATCTGAATGTAATATTAGAATGTATCACATATCAGAGTTGGATACTCTACTTTTTTCATCTTCATTTTTGAACAAATACTTCTGTGACCTCTTCTTTCTACTTTGCCAGGTGGTTAGATGAACGTCATGCACAATCTCACTTTATTCCAGCTTTATTCCGACCTTCTCCTCTTGAGCGGATAAAAACTAATGTCATAAACCCTGCATATGCTACTGAATCAGGTCAGACAGAGAACTCACTACATATGGGCTACAGTGCACTAGAAATAAAGAGTAAAATGTTAGCCCTAGAGAAAGCAGATACTTGTATTTACAACCCTTTGTTTGGATCAGATCTTCAATATACAAACCGGGTAAGAGTTGAATGAATTTTGGCTCTGATTTCAAAAGACATCTTATCTCCAATATAATTTTTTTCTAAAATAAACGTACCCATTACTAATTATAAACATTAAGATGACATTTATAGTAGTTGTATTTATATCTATTAACGTCAAGAGTAACGCTCTTAAGGGGTTCTTGTTTTTTCTATTTTTCCTTTTTAGGTAGATAAAGTGGTAATAAATCCATACTTTGGTCTCGGAGCTCCAGACTACTCAAAAATCCAAATTCCCAAACAGGAGAAATGGCAGAGAAGCATGAGCAGTGTCACAGAAGACAAGTACTGTTTTGGTTTTACTTCACATTGCTTTTTTAAAACTTACATTATAATGTTAAAATATTGTTTAAAATGATAATATGCAACTAGTATGCAATGTAATCATTGCATAAAAGATTTAGTTTGCAGCTGCTAAGTGATATATGGCTTTCATAGACATGTTTGTTTTGAAACAATTTGTATTTCAACAGTACTTTTTTAAAAAAAATTTATCTGTTTTTAATGATTAGGGAACGACAGTGGGTAGATGACTTTCCTCTCCATCGAAGTGCCTGTGAAGGAGATTCAGAATTACTAAACCGTCTTCTCAATGAAAGATTTTCAGTCAACCAATTAGATAGTGACCACTGGGCGCCTATTCATTATGCATGCTGGTAAATGGATTACTTTTTTTTCTTAGAAGAAATGAATTCTTAGTTACAAATGTTAGTGCCTCTTTTCAGAGCTATCGTCATTCCAGCCACTTTTTCTCTACCACATTTTGCCTTATGAACTTTCTATTTAAATCTTTGATTAGTGTATATATGTACTACTGTTTAGAATATATGCCCCATGGGAAAGGTATCATTGGTATTTTAGACATTACTAGGTCATCCTGTGTCTATGTCATTATACAGTGTCATTATACAGCACTAGGTCCCTTATTTACCCTTGTAATTTCTGTTGTTCTGTATTGGAGTCATGTTAAGTTTGTTTAACCCTTACTATAAAATTTACATGAGGTAGAAAAGTATCCATTTAGTTCTTTGGGAAGCTGTGGCATCAAAAAACTCCCAGAATCCTTCATTAAATCAATGCCATTTCTTTGTTATTACCGTTTAAGATGAGAAGGATTGGCTCATAAATAAGATTGGGGTTAGCTGTTGCCCTAGTAGCTTTTGCTCTCCTACTCTTCCCACATGATAGCAACTCTTCCCCTCAGCTAAGTTCTTACACTTTTGTTCAAAGCAGTTATTATTAGCTATGGTTTATCCTTTGGAAAGGATGTAGTGAAGTTATTTACCATTATTTCTTATGGGAAAATTGCTTTTGACTTATTGTTTAAAGTGAATTTCCTTGGCTAGTTTAAGAAGTGCCGATATTATTCCCTGCTTGTTAAATGTCCACTACTTCTTAGTTGAGCAACATTTAGCAAGATACTTCACTTTTATGTATCTCAGTTTATTTATTCCTATGTAAAGGCATTACTTAGATCATTGCTAGAGTTCTTTCCAGCTCAAAATTCTTTTGATTTCACTGATTCCAAAATTTGTGATCCTGTAGCTAAATATAGTTGCTTTTAATACATGTCTCTTCTCCCTTAAAAATATGCCGTTTCCTTAAAAATAGGCTCCTTCATTCTGTAAATGTGTTCTTGTTTTCCCATTACATGAAATTTTCTACTCATATTTGGAGTTACCCTAAATCTTTTTTTTTTTTTAATTTTTTTTCATTATTATTTATTTATGATAGTCACAGAGAGAGAGAGAGAGGCAGAGACACAGGCAGAGGTAGAAGCAGGCTCCATGCACCGGGAGCTCGACGTGGATTCGATCCTGGGTCTCCAGGATCGCGCCCTGGGCCAAAGGCAGGCGCCAAACCGCTGCGCCACCCAGGGATCCCTACCCTAAATCTTTTTAAACTGAATTGATAGTTGTTTCTTCAGATTACTAGTAAATATTGGTAGCAACAGGAGTACTGAAAGAAATCACATACCTTACCTGGAGCTAAACAAAAAGTACACCGTGAATTGGGAAAGACGGAGGCAGAGAATTTTAGTTTAGGAATCCCAAATTTGTATTTGGTTAATATTGTCCTTTCTTTTGTGCCATGGGTTTTCTTTTCTAATAAAATAATGGTAATATTTATTTTTTTAAGAATGGTAGTATTTTTAAGCACAAGTACATAAAAACAGAAGTATAGATAATATTTAATGTTCTTTTAAATGTACTCAGGTTTCAGTCCTAATAACTTCTATTTCCTAAAAGTATGACCTTTGGCAAGTTACCTAATATCCCTAAGAACCCGTGTTTTATCTACAAGATGGACTTTTAATAGTAGTACATTTCTTAAAATTAAAGGAGAAAATGCAAATAAATGCTTTGAGGGTACGTAGCACATAATAAGCACTCAATAAATGTTGGCTGTTTCTTATTAAAATACTGTAAAAATTTAAAGATTTTGATGTCTAAATCTGAACTTAATTAATCCATAGTATTTTTTTTGATTTTATTTATTTGAGAAAGAGATATATAGCAAGAAAGTACAGGACAGAGAGGCAGAGAGAAAAGCAGGCCAGCTTAGTAGGGAGGCTGACTTGGGGCTTGATCCCAGAACCCCTAGATCATGATCTGAGCCAAAGGCAGATGGATGCTTAACCAACTGAACCACTCAGGTACCCCAATCCATAGTATTTTTAATTGGAAAATCTTATTACTACAGTATACCAAGGAAAAGAGTTTTTTTGACAATATTAATTTTGTCAGTTGGAAATAACTAAGTTTAATGTACCAGAGTAATACGGGTCACCTTGCAAATACTTTTAATCAGATGGATCATTTGATTAATGTGAATTTGAATGAAGACTGATTTAACCATTTAATAAGTTACTTTTTCTTGGAAATGTATTTTTATTCACTAATTGGTATAAGGATCAAGGAGGGGAATATTAGGCCATCTTATTAAGAGATTTGGAAACTATAAACTTAAACAAGATGTTTTACCCCTCTTGGTCTGTTTTCTTATCTTTAAAGTGAGAGTTTTTATTCGGTTGGTGGTTCTCAGACTTTTTGGTATCAGGACTGCCTTTTCACTCTTAAAAGTAACAGGATCCCAAAGAATTTTATGCAAATTATACCTAATATCATTTAGCATATTAGAAGTTATACCCCCAAAATATTTTAAGTATTAATTCACTTTAAAAAATAAACATATTAAAAAAAAATAAATAAAAATAAAAAATAAAAAATAAACATATTAATATAAATAAAAATCTTATGAAAAATACCATATTTTTCAAAATAAAAATTAATGAGAATAGCGTTATTTTACATTCTTGCAGATCTCTTTATTTTCTAGATTAATAGAAAATAGCTGAGAAAATAGAAAAACTCTCATATTTGATTCTGTCTTTAATTTGTTGCAATATTATATATCACATGGCTTCTAGAAAACCCCACACTGTACACTTACAGTCAAAAAAATTAAAGGATAAGTAACATCTCAATATTATTATGAAAGTATGTTTGATCTAGAGTAAACCCTGAAAAGATTTCAGGGATTCTCAAGGCTTCCCAGATCACTCTTTGAGGACTACCCCTAAGATTTCCCCAAGATTTAAAGATTCTACAAGATTTAAATCTTCTCCAAGATTTAAAATTCTCATATTGGTGGCCACATACCTGAAAACTCTTCTTAACTAAAATCACCATTTTCCGAAACTATTTAAGTTGGCTTTCTCCCCATATGGGTAACTTATCAGCCACTCAGTAAATGTTTCACTGACATCACATATTCTCTGACCTTTCTCGAATCAGTGTCTTCTCTCTCTGATCCTACTTTTAGGCTTCACATTATTGCTAGAGAATGTTTTAGCTGTGATGATTTGACTCCCTTTAGATTGTACCATCTTAACTGTAGCTTAGCTGTCTATCCTCTTTGTCTCATTCATCCTGTCAGCCTTTTTTAGTTCTCCCCTATGAGCTGTTCAGAACCTTTCTATTCTTAAGCACTTAAACTCCCACTACTTCCTTTCTCTACTCTCATCAGATAAGTTTTATCCCCTATTTTCAAAGAAAATTGAAGCTATTGGAAATGTCCTTCTTCTCTGTCATTTTTATTCTCATCTCCTGTATCATGGGGTATACAAGTAAAAACCCTTATTTACCATAAATTCACTCTCTGTACTTTCTTTTCTCTTCCTCTTGAAAAGAACATTAATTTGACTCTGCTGCCTTTTCTGGCCACTATCCTGTTTCTTTCCTTCCTTTCACAGCCCGACTTTAAAGGTGAGTGGGCCACACTCACTGTTGTCTCTTTTTCACTCTTCATGAACCTTCTTAAACTTTTCTGAGTTTTTAATCTCTTTCCCCGCTCTACAGCATTAATACTGTTGACCACCCCTTCATTCTAAGAACAAATTGGAGTTAAAGGGGCATAATGGAGCTGTAATGAAGGTCAGTATGAATGCAAGATGTTATTGTTACCTTATCATTATTATTGAAATACTGGCTTCCATTCTGTGACCTAAGCATGTGTTATAGTATGGAAACTGCTATATTAAGATTCAGAAACCTGGATTCTAACACTGGTTAGTAACTATGGGATCTTCAGCAACTTGCCTTGTTCAGGCTTCATTTTTCTTAACTGTGTAATAAAAATACTTCTGCATGCCTTACAGGTTGTTATTATATGAAATAATTATATAAGAAATTACCTTGAAGCATACAGAATGTACATTTGTATTTTTTTTATTACTTTCTTGAATTGCTTAGAAGTATCTTTTCCTATCCTGAAAGATTGTTCAAGATGCATTTCATTGTTCTAAGATACTCATTTTTCTCTAAATTCTCTTAGCTTTAACAGTAATTCTTTTTAGGTAGATGAATTTGCTTATTCTCACATATCCCAAGCCTTTGCCTTCCTCCTGATTACTAAGCCTGCATTTTCAAATGCCTGCTGAACAGTTTTGTTACTCTCTTTTTGTCTATAAGGCAGATTAGCAAATGCAGAGACAGTGTACCTACCCTCAAGGAGTTTCCAGGGCATTAAAGAAGAGATATATATAAGTAAGGGTGAAAGTAGATAAAATAAGTCCCATGAAAGAAGCAAAAATAAAATGCTACCTGTAGTGGAACTATAGAAGAGGTAGATTTTAAACTCTTTCAGAGAAATAATAGAATTTAACCTAAACAAAATGAGGTGTGGGGGAAAGGACATCTCAGAAATAGCAAAGAACGTGAGCAAGAAGTCATATGAATAAAAAAGAGTAGCCTACTAGTGGCAGGTTCAGGGTATCAGAAGGGTGTGTAGAGGGGAAGAAAGGAAAGTTGAGGGCAAATTAGATCTCTTCTAAAGATGTGTTATTTTGCCCTCAAATATACCATATCTGAAAGCAAATATCCTTTGCCCTCTCCCACCCATTTGTTTACAAACAATGAATTCTTTTCCCACCATAAGATTGCAGTTTGCGGACTCTTATGTCGCTGGTTCTGACCAAACAGTGCACTCAGCTCTGTCTGACACATGCTTTGTACTCTTTTGGCTCTTTTCCCTCTACCTAAAATATTTTTACCTCTTTTCAACATCTCTCTGGTTCCTTCCTACTTAAAATCTAGTTCAAATTGTTCTATCAAAACATTTCAGGGAGTCTTAAAGTCCTGTCGTTTTTGACATTTTTTAAAAAGCATTAGTAATTTGACAAATATATAGTGCCTATGATGTTGATTGTTATCCTAAACTGTTACTTAAATTTTACAGCATAATGTAACTTATCTTGTGTTTTACCTTTCTTACTACATTGTAAGCCTTTATTATAGCAGAGACCATGTATCTTCTACATCTTTGTGTCTCCCAACACTGACTTACATAGCAGCTACATATTGAATTCTATCTTTGGGCCTGTTTTGCAGATCACATCACGCCAAAGTGAAAAGCATTATGAAGTTTCTGATTCTGAACCTATTTTTGACTAAAAATTTTATCTTCCTAATTTATAATTTTTGTACCTTGCGTGGGATTGTTCTTTGTCATTTGCTCTGTCTTGTATTTGAGATTATATTTTCTCTCAGTTGATCAAAAACAGAAACAGTTAAATTGAACCAGAAGAATTCATAAGAAATTCCTAGGCACTGAAAATATTTGTGTCAATGCCTTACTTAAAAAAAAAAAGTCTTAGATTTCTTTGGGATGTCATCAAAAATTTGAATTTTTAAAACATTTCAGATGACTTTTTTGGGTAAGTTTCATCTTTTTTTTTTTTTTAATAGGTATGGAAAAGTTGAGGCCACTCGCATTTTGTTAGAGAAAGGAAAGTGCAATCCAAACCTTTTAAATGGACAGCTTAGTTCTCCTCTGCATTTTGCTGCTGGAGGAGGACATGCTGAAATAGTACAGATTCTCCTAAACCATCCAGAAATTGACAGAGTAAGTTATTTTCCAGGGTTGTTTTCTTTTTTTTTAATGTTCAAGCAATAAATAACAAGTAATGACACTAAAATGTTCAATTGTATACTTGAGAAGTCAAACTAAAAAATAAGTTTTACCTTCTACATAGTTAAGTAATATTTATGTATAAACTTTGCTTTTGTGCTTGTTTTTATTATGATAAAATATATCTCACATAAAATTTGCCATTTTAACTATTTTTAGATGTACAGTTCAATGACATTAATTGCATTCACATTGTTGTGTAATCATCACCATCATCCATCTCTTGCATATACATAAAATTTAACCTTTTTGTATTGTTGTATTTCCCCAAAAAATAACTTTACAAAGGAAAAAGATTTTCTACCCATTTTTTCCAGAATTCGTATTAATAAGTATTTGTAAAGGGCAAAATAATTGCTTTAATCAAAACGTTTATTGGATTTTATGATCAGAACTTTTTATTTTTTATTTTCATTTATTTATTTATTTTTTTGATCAGAACTTTTTTAAAAAAAAACAGTAATCACATTGATTGGTGCTTTGAGTCTTTCATCCTTACCAATTTATGTTTAAGTATAGTATATGCTAAGAGTGGTTAATATTTAATACTTGACAAAAATCCATTTTTTATGAAACTTTGACATTTTTACTTATAATACCATATATTTGTAATGACTTTTTTCTTTGTATTTTTCTTTTTTCCAACATTTCTAGCACATAACAGACCAACAGGGAAGATCCCCTCTAAATATTTGTGAAGAAAACAAACAAAATAACTGGGAAGAAGCTGCAAAGCTGTTGAAGGAAGCCATTAACAAACCAGTAAGAATTACCTTCAGAAACCAAGCCAAGCCAACTACTTAAATTGATAAGTAATTTGAGTATCTGTAGCAAGAGGAATGGATGGATGATTTCTTTACTGCTTTTAGAAAACCTCATGTTTATTCTAACATTCAGACCTTTATTCTTGCAAAACAAATATTGCATAATCAATCTTTAAAACACTTCAAGTTAACTTAATTTCTAGTATAATCTAGTATAATCTCAGTACTTAATACTGTCTGAAATAATCAGCAGTAACACTAAGATAGAGAAGAATTAACAATTAGAAAGACCTCAGTTTGCCTAAAAGTTATAGTGAGAATAAAACTGTCATCAATTTAAAAACTGTGTGAAAACTTACAAACCAGATAAAAGGATTTATAACCAGTCAGATAAACTATTAAAGCTTGATATCAACAGATATAATCTCTGAGCCTTTCCAGACATTTCCATCAGATAGGTAATAAGTATTTATGGAGTATCTCTGTGAATTTAACACCTTGAGTGAAAGTGACAAGTGATAAAGAATAATATATGAACTCTGCCTTTAAGGAATATGAACACATTCACCATCACTCAACAGATTTTGTCAAATACTATTCCATGAGCACAAGACAAAGTCAAAGAAATAGATAAACAGTACAGGCACCCTTATATTATACTTCATTACAATTTATTTTCTAATTGTAAAGAACACATTATTATTCCTAGTATAATTTTTATATTCTAAATGAATAAGATAAGAGGAATTAGTTACTTTTATCCAAAATGAACTGACCTGGTAGTTGCCTGGGGGCTTCTCATAGAAAAAATGTATTGAGAACATATTCAGTTCCTTCCAATAACAATAAAAATGTATTGAGAATATTGAGAAACCATAATGAGATGTGGTTTCTCAATATATTGAGAATACATTTTTATTGTTAATACAATATATTGAGATACATACTTCTCAATATATTGAGAATACATTCACACCAGACAGAATGGCTGGTTTCAAAAAGATAAGAAATAACAAGTGCTGGAGAAAATGGAACCCTTGTATACGATTGGTGGGAATGTAAATTGGTGCAACCACTATGGAGGTTTCCCCCAAAATTAAAAGTAGAGATACCATACAATCCAGTAATTTTAGTACTGGGTATTTACAAAGAAAATGAAAACACTAATTTGAAAAGGTACATGTAATTGCTTCTCAGCCTTTTGGCTAAGATCAAGTGTGAAAAAGATACATGTATTTCTATGTTTATGGCAACATTATTTATAGTAGCCAAGATACAGAGACAACCTAAGTGTACATCAGATCAATGGATAAAGAAGTGGTATTCATATATACAATGGAATATTACTCAACCATAAAAAAGAATGAAATCTTGTCATTTGCAACAACAGGATGAAATAAGTCAGACAGAAAGACAAATGCCATATGATTTCACTTATATGTGGAAGCTAAAAACCAAACAAAAAAACAGACTCCTGAATACAGAGAACAAAATAGTGTTTGCTAGAGGGGATGTGGGTGAGGGCTGGACAAAATAGGTGACAGGGATTTTTTTTTTAATGTATTGAGAATATTAGTACTCTGACATTTTCTGAACAGTAGGAAAGCAACTGGCTCAAGGTCCATTGTTCCATAACCGTCTTCCATCACAGCTTCCTCTTAGGAATTATTGCTAGTATGCATTTGTAGAGTATAATTTGTGGCCCACTAGACTTGCAAGATACTTGACTAACATCAGATTCAATAACCAAGACTCTGTCTCCCATATGATACCTACTAGGTACATCAATAGCTTTAAAACATCTCCCAGAAGAATCTGAAGTTGGATATATTTTAAGAGCCATTTGCCTTAGCTTCTCAACTTATTTGACTATGAAACATTCAGAGGAAAACATATTGGAAAATATAAATAGTGGAAATAAAATTTTTTTAAGCTGTGCCAACAGATACTTGAAGCAGTTTTCTGTTATTTTTCATATTTGAAATCTATTATAAAACATATGAAATTGAAATTGAGGCATTTTGTGAGGCTGGTATATACAACTTTATCTAACTAGGTTGCATAATTTATTATCATTCTTTGTCCTAGTATGAAAAAGTTCGAATATACAGAATGGATGGATCATATCGTTCTGTTGAACTGAAGCATGGAAATAATACCACAGTGCAGCAGATAATGGAAGGAATGCGTCTCTCTCAAGAAACACAGCAATATTTCACTATTTGGATCTGTTCAGAAAATCTCAGTAAGAAAGTTGTTACTCTGTTGTATAAACATCTATTCCTTTTTGAGAGTGGATTGGTAAATTTAAGTATAGCATCAGTTTCTTACTGACTTTCAAATTTTGAAATGATACAATGATCCTCTTTTTTATATAAATTACTGGTGTTTCAACTGCTGAAACAGGTAAGCTTCTGGGACTCCTTATCCCCCACTTCATTCAAAGCATTTTAAAACTTTTCTTCTCTGAAAAAAAAAAAAAAAAAAAAAAACTTTTCTTCTCTGGCAATGGAAATTGATATTGAATGCCATTAAATGTAGTGCTCATCCAACTTGCCTTTATTGTCAGTGCTCATTTCACCTGAAATAATGCAAATGTTTTTTCTTTATATTAGTTTTCCATCAAATCTTTTTATTTAAAATCAACCTGATGCCACTATAGATTTATCTTTCAACCAAAGTATTGCAAATACATAAAGGAATTAATTGAGGTTACACAATTGGTTATTTAATGTTTAATTATATTTTAAAACACTAGATTCTATTGATTATAAAATAAAGTCTATAATGGAATTAAAGATCTTATATACATTTGATATGTTTTCCTTGTTTTAGGAATTCTTAAAATTCTTATATTCTCTTAACCTAAAATTGGGTAGTGATATTATTAGTTATAAAGTCAGGGTTGATTTAAATTTAGACATTTAATTTGTGTGTATATTAGCACTAAAGTAGAGACTGTTTAATATAAATTTCTGTGTGTTGATATAATTTATTTTTACATTATTATTTATAAAAGGAAAGATGTTTTTCAGGCCTTCAGCTCAAGCCTTATCATAAACCCCTGCAACATGTTCGTGACTGGCCAGAAATACTTGCTGAATTGACTAATTTGGATCCCCAAAGGGAAACACCACAGCTTTTCCTACGAAGAGATGTGAGACTTCCTTTGGAAGTTGAAAAAAAGGTTTGCTTGGAGATCTTATTTATAGTCATGTAAATGAATCTTTTGAGTTCCTGTGGTAGGCATTAGAAACAAATTTTGCTCTTCCTGTATGAGGAAGTTTTACTTCTGTTTCTCTATTTAATCCTCACATCCCTGGGGTAAGTGGTAGCTTGAATTAGTCTACTTACAAAGCCCCTAGTTGGTTTTTTTATTTCCACCTCCATTGTCTTAGAAACAAAAGAAATAGAGAATCTATCCTAAAGAGAATTAGCAACCATATGGGAGACAGATTATACAAAAAAAAAAAAAAGAAAATTTTTTTTTAGAACAGTTTGAAAGTACACTATCAAAGATAAATTTAATAAAGGGCTAACCAGTGTGTAAATAACAAAGGAGCAAAGAGCTAGTTTGGTGTGGGAGGAGAAAAGAAAATACATTCTGAGTAGAGAAGATTATATTTGCAAAGAGAACATAAAAAGCTATTCTTGGGGCACCTGAGTGGTTCAGTCTGTTAAGTTTCTGCCTTTGGCTCAGGTCATGATCCCAGGGTTCTGGGATCGAGCTCCACATCAGTTCCCTGCTCAGAAGGTGTCTACTTCTCCCTCTGCCTCTCTTCCTCCCTGCTCCCTCTCAAGTAAATAAAATGTTGTTTAAAAAAGCTATCTTCAATAGTTTGTTAGTAGCTATTCCCAAATCAAGTGGAGAATTACAGAGAGTAACAAATGAGAATACAGTTTACATTTGATAAAAAGATTCGTTCCAGACAAGTACATTTGGATTTGAATTACTGTAAATTTTATAGGAGAGGTGGGATAATGCTGTGTGAAGGATGAATGGATAAACAAAGAAATTTAAGGTAGATATTACAAATTAAATTAAGGTGAGAATCTATAAATATAGTAATAGCTTTAAAATTGAAAAAAAAAAAAAGTTCCAAGGTCTTATAACTTTGATGAAGAAAAAATATAGAATGCATTTCCTGATTCGTATCCAAGGGAATATTAAATAGACAAGGTTAAGCAAATTTTAGTATACAAAAATTTTGTTGACTGTGTACAAACTTGGTAAATGTTTTATACATGATCACTCATATCGTCCCTTTTATATTATCAAACCAAAGATAGATTTGATCCTTTCAGTGACATATACCAGGAGTTACATAAAAATCTCTATGAAATTTACCAGAAACGGGACACCTGTGTGGCTCAGCGGTTGAGCGTCTGTTTTTATTTCAGGAGGTGATCCTGGGGTGTGCAGGATTGAGTCCCACCGATATCAGGCTCCTAGCAGGGAGGCTGCTTCTCCTTCTGCCTCTCTGTGTGTCTCTTATGATGAATAAATAAGTAAAATCTTAAAAAAAAAAAATTTACCAAAAACAAAGATCTAGAGTATTCATTTAAAAATGTTAGAATTTCATAAATAGAGGAAGGGGCACCTCGATGGTTCAATCAGTGAAGTGGCTGCCTTCAGCTCAGATCATGATCTTGGGTTCCTGGGATCAAGCCCCATGTCAAGCTCCCTGCTCAGTGGAGAGTCTGCTTCTCCCTCTGTCCTTCCCCCCAACTTATGCTCACTCGCTCTTCTCTCTCAAAAAAATAAACAAAATCTTAAAAAAAAAAAAAAAGAACAAAACACAATTGATCATCTCAGTTGACACAAAAAAGACATTTGACAATATCCAATACCCCTTCATGATAAAACTCTTACAATTAGGAATAGATGGAAACTTCCTCAATATTAGTGGCAGTTATGAAAAACTCACGGCTAACATCATACTCGATGAAATGCTGAGAGTTTTCCTCCTGAGATCAGGAACAAGATAAGCCAGCTTTCAGCACTGCTATTTAACATAATACTAGAAGTTCTAACCAGAGCGATTGGATTTAAAAAAAAAAAAAGGAAAGGAAAAATGGGGAACTTGAGTGGCTCAGTCAATTAAGTGTCTGCCTTCTGCTCAGGTCATGATCCCAGAAGCCTGGGATCAAGCCCTGCATCTGCTCTCTGCTCAGCAGAGAGTCTACTTCTCTCTGTTTCCCTCTGCTTCTCCCCCTGCTTGTGCTCTCTCTTTCTTTCTCAAATCAGTAAATAAAATCTTTAAAAAGAAATAAAAATAAAATCAAAAAGAAAGAAAAAAGAAAGAAAGAAAAGGCATCCATATTAAAAAGGAAAAAGTAAAACTATTTGCAAATGACATGATCCTACATATAGGAAATCTCAATCCACAAGAAAGCTATTGGAGCTAATAAGTAGATTCAGCAATGTTGCAAGGTACAGACTTAACATACAAAAATCAGTTGTTTGTTGTCTACACACATCAGTGAACAACCCAAAACACAAAATAAGAAGGTCATCAAGATAGTATCTTAAAGAATAAAATACTCAGGAGTAAATTTAACAAGAGACGTGCAAGACTTGTACACTCAACTATGAAACATTACTGAAAGAAATTAAAGTAACTGGAAGAAATTAAAATAACTCTCTCCAGTAAGTAACTGGAGAGACATTGTATTTAGGATAAAAGATGTAATATCATTAAGATGTCCATACTATATATAAAATGGAATATTATTCAGCCATAAAAAGGAATTAAGTTGTTACATGCCATAATATGGATAAGCTTTGAAAACATTATGCTAAGTGAAATAAGCCAAGCCAGATACAGGAGGATGAGTATTGTATGATTCTACTTATATTAAATATCTAGAATAGGGAAATTCACAAAGAGAAAGTAGATTAGTAGTTGTCAACACAGGTGTTGGGGATAGAGAATGAGTTACTGCTAAGGTTAACAGTTTCTCTTTGGGAGATGAAAAAGTTATGTAGTGGGATGCTTGCACAACATTGTAAATGTAATTAATGCCACAGAATTATATGCTTAAAACTGGTTAAAATATTAAATTTTTGTTTTATGTATTGTAGCACAGTTTTAAAAAATGTATCCATAAAATTTGTAGGTAATTTAAGTATACTTAGTCTATCTTCTTTCTCCACCTCAGTACCATTTTAAAAGTTGATTGGTAGAGAAAAAGAGCAATAATGATAAAACTTGGATGATTAATTACATAATTATATTACAAAGAATATATAAAGAATATAAAGTAAACTCAAGTAAAAAACAAGCAAGGCTTAGTAAGTACCTCAAGGTAAATCAGAATATCATGATCATCTGATATAATAGTTGTGTTCTTTCATTATGTTATTAAGAAATTCCATTTTGTACCATCTGAAAAATGTAAGAATTACATTTATTGGTTGCATCATTCCTATAGGATGAAAATGGCCTGATTTCATTAGAAAAGAATAGTTGTTGACTATGCTCATTTATAACAATTACCTACTCAAACTCCAAATTCACTGTTGATTTTGAGAAATTAAAAACCCTAGAAAGTTGAAAAAGTAATAAAATTAATTAAATTCACTAATTGCTAGTATTTTGCCCTATTACCGTCATCTTCTCTATTTTTTCTTTATGAACCATTTAAAAGTGAGTTGCAGACATTTTGGCACTGAACCCTACATATTTTAACATAAGAAAAAGGACATACCAACATACTATACCATTTCAATCTAATAAAATTAATATTTTTTATAATAATATGTGATTATAATAATATGTGATTCATATTCAGATTTTCCCCCAATTGTTTAAAAGTCTTATATAGTGGGATGCCTGGGTGGCTTCGGTTAAGCACCTGTCCTGGGCCCAGGGCGTGATCCCAGGGTCCTGGGATCAAGTCCCACATCGGGCTTCCTGCATGGAGCCTGCTTCTCCCTCTGCCTGTGTCTCTGCCTCTTTCTCTGTGTCTCTCATGAATAAATAAATAAAGTCTTTAAAAATAAAAATTAAAAAAATAAAGGTCTTATATAGCTCCCATATGTAGGACCTAGTCAAGGTTCTTACTTTTCCTTGATTGTTATCTATTTAGTCTGTTAATGTAGAACAGTCCTCTCATCTTTTTTTCCCATGAAATTCTCTTTTATTTTTCTTTACATTATATAGAGTATTATGAGATTATTTTAGTAAGACAAAAATAACTTTTAACATAAGGAATTGAGATCACTTTGAATTATATTTGGAAATACTTTTCTTAAAAAAAGATTTTAGGGGATCCCTGGGTGGCACAGCAGTTTAGCGCCTGCCTTTGGCCCAGGTCGCGATCCTGGAGACCCGGGATCGAATCCCACACCGGGCTCCCGGTGCATGGAGCCTGCTTCTCCCTCTGCCTGTGTCTCTGCCTCTCTCTCTCTCTGTGTGTGACTATCATAACTAAGTAAAATCTTTAAAAAAAAAAAAAAAAAAAGATTTTAGGGTGGCCCAGGTGGTTCAGCAGTTTAGCGCCGCCTTTGGCCTGGGGCCTGATCCTGGAAACCCAGGATGGAGTCCCACGTCGGGCTCCCTGCATGGAGCCTGCTTCTCCCTCTGCCTGTGTCTCTACCTCTTTCTCTCTCTCTCATGAATAAATAAAATCTTTAAAAAAACAAAAAAGATTTTAGGGTGGCCCAGGTGGTTCATCAGTTTAGCGCCGCCTTTGGCCTGGGGCCTGATCCTGGAGACCCAGGATCGAGTCCCACGTTGGGCTCCCTGCATGGAGCCTGCTTCTCCCTCTGCCTGTATCTCTGCACCTCTCTCTCTCTCTCTCTCTCTCTCTCTTTCTTTCTGTCTGTCTCTCATTAATAAATAAAATCTTAAAAAAAAAAAGATTTTACGTATTTGAGAGAGTGAGAGAGCACAAGTTGAGTGGAGGGGTAGGGAGAAAGAGAAGTAGACCCCCTGCTGAGCAGGGAGCCCAATGTGGGTCTTGATCTCAGGACTCCGGGATCATGACCTGAGCTGTAGACAGACGCTTAACCAGTTAAGCCACCCAGGCGCCCTGGAAATACTTTAAGTATTCATTCAGAAACTCTGTTTCCAGTTGGAGCAGAAGTATATTCTGTAGGCTAGCTTTTTTCAATCTTTGTTAATCTTATTGGATAAAATGAAACTTTATAAAGATTTTGAAACTTAGAAAAAAGTCTTCTGTTCTCCTTTAGTGTTACTTCAAAGTACCAAGTATTTTTAGTCAAATAAAATAAAATTTTTTTAAATAAGGTTTTTAAAAACTACATGTACTCTTCTAGGAATTAACACACTTCCTTTTTATCTGCCTTGAGGTTCACTATTATATCATGTGAAACATGTAGAATAATGTTTGAGGAATAGAAATAATTTAGGTAAAATTGTGCCAGAAATTATCCATATCTATAATGATAATTTTTTATTAGACTGTAAATCATAGGCAAACAAACTGTAGCCTATTGCTGTATTTGACCTGCTGTTTTTTGTATTCCCTGCAAGCTGTAAATGGTCGGGAAAAAATCAAAAGGATAAAAAAGAATCAAAAGGATAATTTGTCATGTGAAAGTTTTATGAAATTCAAATTTGAGTATCCATATATAAAGTGTTATTAGAACACCACCACACTTGTTTGTTATTGGGTTATCTGTGGCTGCTTTTATGCTACAGTAGTTGAGTTGAGTAATTATAAGACAGACTTTGTGACTCATAGAGCTTAAAATATTATTATCTGGCCCTAAACATGAAAAAATTGTCAATCTCTGTTCTAAATCAACAACAGCTCATTTATTACGAATACATAGCTTTTGGTTTTCCATATTAGTGACGAGTTGTATATTTGTAACAGGAAATTGTAACCCAATAACCAAATTATACCTTCTTCTTTTAAGATTGAAGACCCACTAGCTATTCTTATTCTCTTTGATGAAGCCAGATATAATTTATTGAAGGGCTTTTATACAGCTCCTGATGCTAAACTGATAACATTGGCAAGTCTACTGCTACAAATAGTTTATGGAAATTATGAAAGTAAGAAACACAAGCAAGGTTTCCTAAAGTAAGTATTTAATACAACATGTAGTCTTGTGCTGTGCTTAAGATTCTGTTTAACCAAGGAAGTTTAAGAATGTTATTAAGAAATATACTTTGGTTTGGAACTAAAGGATACAGACATGGAATAAGGAAAAATCAGAACAGTGGTAAAGCATTCTTAAAGTTATACTCTCTCCAGAGTTACTTTTCTTATATTTGACTATGGCTTGATGTACCTTATTTTT
Source organism: Vulpes lagopus (assembly GCF_018345385.1). Lineage (NCBI taxonomy): Eukaryota > Metazoa > Chordata > Mammalia > Carnivora > Canidae > Vulpes > Vulpes lagopus. The sequence goes on along the minus strand of NC_054836.1, from coordinate 17,557,821 downwards.
TTTAAGATTTTATTTTTTAAGTAATCTCTACATTCAATGTGGGGCTCCAACCCATAATCCTGAAATCAAGAGTTGCATGCTCTACTGACTGAACAAGCCACGCACCCCTTGATATGCCTTATTTTTTTTCATCTTTAATTTTTCTTTCTTTATTATATGTTTAAGTAAGTTCGTTAAACCCTGTCTTGGGGACGCCTGGGTGGCTCAGCAGTTGAGTGTCTGCCTTTGGCTCAGGGCGTGATCCTGGAGTCCCAGGATCGAGTCCCACATCGGGCTCCTTGCATGGAGCCTGCTTCTTCCTCTGCCTATGTCACTGTCTCTCTCTCTCACTCTCTCTCATGAATAAGTAAATAAACTCTTAAAAAAAAAAAAACCTGTCTGGGTAAATAGTAGAAAATATAAGGCAGATGCATTTAAGAATCCCACCACAAAATCTAGGGACGTGTTCAGTCTTTGAGAGAAAATACTGAGATTTTAAACACTGAAGGTTTATTGTGGTTTTCAATTTTCAGTTATTTTGTGGTTATTGAAAGAAGAAACATTTAAATGAGAGTGTTAGAATTGTGACCTTTTGCTTCAAATATTTAGAGTTCTCCAATATTTTATAATAAAGATTTTTCAGCTAAAAAATCATGTTAATTAATGCAATTTGCTTCTAAATGATTTGTGTACTTTTGCTACTAAAGATGATTTATTTAAAACATGATGACATATTTGCTTACAGTGAAGAAAATCTAAAATCCATTGTACCTATTACCAAATTGAAAAGTAAGGCACCTCACTGGACAAACCGAATACTTCATGAATACAAGGTAAGCTGTTTAATAGAAATAAAAAGACACTTTATACTCTAGTTGAAATTCTGTAAATTAAATTGTTTGAAATTGTTTAATATGATTTAAACACAGATACATTAAATTTATAGTCCCGAAATTAAAAATGGATTTTCTAGTTCATGTAAAACTGAAAGTAACGTGATACTTTTATTTTTAGTAATGTGGAATCTTTTACTGAATATTCTGTATGTTGGATACTGTATGTTTTGTATGTTGGTAAAGACTAGAGATTAAATACACACACTCATGAAATGATATACTATCCCTGGCCAAGAGGCACTTAAAACCTAATAGAATAGACAAACAGTATTTTTAGATTTTGATTTTTCTTTCCTTATTTAAATATTAACATCTTGAAAGAAAAATTGCTCTTGGGATAGTGTCACAAAATTTTATTTTTCTTTGGGGGCAGACATGATTTTAGAAATTGCTTAGCTGACCCATTTGGATTATGAAAGTTATGTTCTCACCTCACATCTCTTTTATTTTACCTTTTTTTTTTTTTTTTTTTCAGAATCTTAGTACAAGTGAGGGTGTCAGTAAAGAAATGCATCACCTTCAGCGCATGTTCTTACAAAACTGTTGGGAAATTCCTACATACGGAGCAGCGTTTTTCACAGGACAGATATTTACAAAGGCAAGCCCCAGCAATCATAAAGTCATCCCTGTGTATGTAGGAGTGAATATAAAAGGACTTCATCTCCTCAACATGGAAACTAAGGTAGATTTTCAGCTTTTCAGCTGTCTTTGGCCAGTTACATTTTATAATGTCTAAAAAAAAAGGTACTAGCCTATATGAAAAATCTAGAAATGGTATATAAGATTATTCATTGCAGTTTCATTTATAATAGCAAAGGAGGGATGAAAAGTAAATGTCAGGGGCAGGCCGGGTGGCTCAGCCCCAGGGCCTGATCCTGAAGACCCGGGATCGAGTCCCTGCATGGAGCCTGCTTCTCTCTCTGCCTGTGTCTCTGCCTCTCTGTCTCTCTCTCTCTCTCTCTCTCATGAATAAATAAATAAAATCTTTAAAAAAAAAAAAAGTAAATGTTGGTAAGGGGTTAATTGTATTATTAACTTCTATTAACTATAATATTAATTATTAACTATATTAATTATAGTATATTTCTATGTTGAAGTACTGTGCAGCCATATAAAAGAATTAAGAATATGTAGAATGATTTCTAAGGTATATTTAATGAAAAAGCACAACAGTGAACCATGTGTAATAGGCTACTATATGGGTACAAATGGGGGGAAGTGAAGACTATATTTACATAAATACATATTGCTTGTATGTGAATAAAAAGTCTCATAAAGCCTTTAGAGAAGGCAGCCAGGTAACTAGGAACAAGAGTAGGAGGGAGGTTTTTTACTATGTACCATTTTGCAACTTAAGAAATATTTTTAACTGTGATTATATTACCTATTCAAAAAAATCAAGTTTAAATGAAAAAAATACAGATTAAAAAAGAAAAATATATCTGACACAAGGGATTCACTTTGAAAAGCAGAATTAGTTACAAGAGCCTTTTGGGAACAGGCAAGATGAAGTGTGGAAGGGACTATGAATATTAGATCACTTCAGAGCTTTGCCATCAGAGGTGTGTTGCTATATCATACTCCTTTTTCTAATCTAAGACATTATAAAATGTGGGATTATTAATTATTTTTAGCATATTTGATACATCAGGATGAACACCTTTCTAGTATAATAGGAAGCTAAAAAATTAATTTTGTTCATTCAGATCTGTCTACAAATAGATCATTTTTTAAGTCAGTTGAAGTAATAACTAAGCTTATATGTTAGAAAATGCATTTTGTTTATTTTTATTTTTATTTTTTTAAATTTATTTATTCATGAGAGACACAGTGACAGAGAGAGAGGCAGAGACACAGGCAGAGGAGAAGCAAACCCCATGCAGGGAGCCCGACATGGGACTTGATCTCAGGCCTCCAGGATCATGGCCCCGGCTGAAGGCAGCACTAAACCGCTGAGCCACCAGGGCTGTCCAAAAACCCATTTAGATTAGGAAATTTTATCATAAACCTAATTTTTATTTTCATCATTTTCATAAGCTTTTATTATATAATCACATAACTTCTGAAAGTAGTTATTTTGTGATAACTCTAGATCATCCTTATGGGCAACAGCCATTTTACCATACTGTTAGATACACCTGCAAATGGATACAAAGAATATGTAGGGACATAGGGCTGAATAGGGACTGAATTCAGAATTTATCTGGAACTTGAGTGTTTTGAAGTCTCTGATGTCAGCTTGCTTTTCGGTCATTTGCTTATTTTCTGTTTAAGCCACTTTACTCACACAAAATAGGCTGCTTATTAGTTTTAACCATTTTTTAATTTCCTTTGTACTAAGTTTGTTAAAGGAAATTGAAGGAGAAATTCCCAGAACCATTTCAAGAAAGTTTTCCTCTGCTATTTCAGAGCATTTGATACATTTACAAATCCTTTATTGAACTAAGTGGTGATGCCATGGGTGTTGATACCACGTCTCTTCTCTCTAAGCTACAGTGTATGTTTGGCTTTTGGTAGCCTTCCATGTGTAGGCAACAATAAAATGTTTTATTTAGTTCCCAAATGATGGGTCAGCATCATAACATTTCACATCATGAATAATATTCTGGTCCAGGAGTTAGTGGCAGAGGATGATAACACTGCTTTAGTTAACAGTTTGGTTTTTTAGGATAAGATGTTTGATTTCCAGAAATATAATTTAAAATACTGTCCTTGGGTGTAAGAAGGTGATTAAGCCAAAAAGTAACAATGTTTCCTGTCCTTTAACCACTACCTTGTGCTCTGTAAACCACTATAAATTTACAGCTCCTATGAAAGCTCTAAGTTGATTATATATTCTAATGATCAAAGGTGGGAATAGTCAGCTTGTCCTCAGCTGTCTTACAGTCATCAAGGTATGCTGGGGTGAAGTTACACGCTTACTTTAAGAGGATAAACATCTTCATTTGCAAAAATGCTTTCATTTACCTTTATTTTTTTTATTTTTTTTCTTCTTTTTTTTTTCATTTACCTTTAAAACTTATTTGGGATATAAGAACTTCAGAGATTAATTCTTGTGAAAAGCCACAGATAGAATATTGCCACATTTTTTTATATCAATTACTTCTACCTTCTCTATCTTGTTTCTCTTTGAAATAATGAGAGTTTCCCATTAGAAAGTATAGCTCAGTCAATTTCATATGCTCATCAGAGATTTTTCTTTCCTACTTACATAAAATGTAGATGCTATTGAATATATAATGTACTATGTTGTGGATCAGTGTTTTACTATAGTGACTGCATTGCTGTTTCATCACTATACTCGTTGACATATTTTTAACCATAATAGCTCTCCTGCCACACCCAGGCAGTAGATTACTCTTTGCTAGCATCAATTTATTTTGGCCATCATGCCCTTCTGAAATAAAACTGGTTATTTAAATATCCACATAATGTCATTCTTCATGATCACTTGTCAATATCATGATTTCTCCTGTCTGCTGACTGGCTGTGTGTTACTTTTTACTTGTGTGGTTCACTCCCCCACCAACCCTTTTTTTCTGTTGAGGGATAGATTTTATTTTTAAGTAATCTCTGTACCTAATGTGGGTCTTGAACTCACAACCTAGAGATCAAGAGTCACAGCTCCACTGACTGAGCAGCCAGGCACCCCTCTGGTTTTCCCTTTACTGCTCTCAACTATTCCTGCTATTTCTCTTGTGCTTTTTGATTTCCCTCACTAAACAACCTGACCCTTTGTAGATTTTGCCTTCCAAAGAAAATGACTTGGGGTACGTGGGTGGCTCAATTGGTTAAGTGTTTGCCTTTAGCTCAGATCATGATCCCAGAGTTCTGGGATCGAGCCCCCTGGCAGACTCTGCTCAGTGGGGAGCCTGCTTTTCTCTCTCTCCTTCTGCCTGCCATTCTGCCTCCTTGTGCGTTCTCTCTGTCAAATAAATAAATTAAAAATCTTAACAGATAGAGAGAGAGAAACAAACAAACCGACAGACTTTTTCTTTCCGGAGTAGATTAATCTCTCAAAACTACCATATGGACTCCTTGACTTCAGGTCCATTGAGCTGTTTTCATTATTATGAGTTTCTCAAAAATTCCTTCCTTCATGCATACTGTTCTTTAAAAACAAAACTTTATTTTAAATTTATAACTGTAAAAAAAATAAAAAAATAAAAAAATAAATTTATAACTGTAGTATTCCTGTCGGTAATTTGGCCTTCATATAATTGAGGACTTGTTGTTCCACGGGTGTATTTTTTTTCTGTATATTAAACTGTTTTGAGGCTATATTAATGGAATATTTTCTGCCTCTTGATTAACAAATTTCAGCTGATCCAAAAGATAGACAGTTTAAGGTATTATATCTTGACTCAGTATTTTATTGGGTACTTTGGTAAATAGCTATTTTAATATTTCCTATCCATAAAGTTATATTTTATAATATAAATGTAGATGGCTAGTTTTAAAGAAGATGTTATTAGTAGTTTCCCATTATACATAATATACACTCATGTAAATTAAATGTACTGTTTCATTTAAGAACCTCACTTTAAAAATGCCCTAAATCATAACTTTTTCAAATAATTTCAATTAAAATCAGTGTGTTAAGAACAGCTAGTCATAGAAAGCAAAGGTTTTTAAATATGTATTTTAAAGGACACACAAATACTTTTGTACATGAATATATAAAGAATGTATTTTTAGGGCAAGAAAATGCTAATTACTGCTAGGAGAGTCTTATTTTAAAATAAAAAGATATGAATGCCTATTTAAATGCAGCTTCTCATTGGGAAAGAGAAGGAATAGATTAGGAATAGATTATTCTAATATTTGTTTTAAATAATTTGTTGAATATATGAAAGGTATGTTAATTTTTAAAATTATGCTATTTTTACAATAGATATATCACTGTACTTATTTTCATTGAGAGGGAATTGCCTAAGTCAACATGTTACCTCATTACATAAATTTCAGATCTGAAAGTATTATGTAAATATTCAAAACGTACTGAATAAAATAAAAGGGAATGTTTTTAACTTGCAAAACGTAAAAACCTGTACATTTAATTTTCTTGAAAGTCACTGCATCTTTTTTTCTCACCCTTATTGAAACATAATTGACATATAACATTGTATATATTTAAGGTATACAATAGGTTGATTTGATATCCTAATATATTGAAAAATGATTACTACTGTAGCATTAGCTAACACCTCCATCATTTTACATAATTACCATTTCTTTTTGTGATGAGAACATTTAAGATATACTCTCAGTAACTTGAAGTATATATTATAGTATTTGTTAACTGTAGTCACCATGCTATACATTACATCCCCAGAACTTACTCATCTTATACCTGCAAATTTGTACTCTATGGCCAGCATCTCCTCATTTCACCCATCTCCCAACCCTTGGTAGCCACCATTCTGTTTGTTTCTGTGAGTTCAGCTTCTTTAGACTCCACATGTAAGTGATATCTTGTAACATTAGTCTTTTTCTGACTTACTTAGCATAATGCTCTTGTGGTCTATCCATGTTTCAGAATGGCAGTATTTCTTTCTCATGGCTGAATAATATTCCAGAGAGAGAGAGAGAGAAGGAGGGAGACTCTGTGTGTGTGTGTGTGTGTGTGTGTGTGTGTGTGTGTGTGTGTACATACCGCAGAACGGGCATCATTAAAATGTTTTCTCAGCCTGATACAAACAATTTATCATTGCTCAAGGCAGTCTTCTGAGGCTCTCTACTTAGGCTGTATGAGGTTAGTGTGGGCACTTTAAATAGATTTTATTCTAACATTAGAAACCAATATGCTTAAACGTGACTTGGTCATTGTGGATAGTAAGAGCAGATAGCTATTTTTTATGTATATTTCTTTTTTTTTTAATTTTTATTTATTATTTATGATAGTCACACAGAGAGAGAGAGAGGCAGAGACACAGGCAGAGGGAGAAGCAGGCTCCATGCACCAGGAGCCCGATGTGGGATTCGATCCAGGGTCTCCAGGATGGCGCCCTGGGCCAAAGGCAGGTGCCAAATCGCTGCGCCACCCAGGGATCCCTTTATGTATATTTCAATAAAACAATTTCTAATTATGTTGCAGGCTTTACTCATCAGTCTTAAGTATGGCTGTTTTATGTGGCAATTGGGGGATGCTGATACATGTTTTCAGATCCATAGTATGGAAAATAAAATGAGCTTTATAGTACACACAAAACAGGTAAGTACTTATCAATTACTTTGGACTTCTAATGAACTATGGTGTTAGTAAAGATTTTTTTTTAAAAAAGTGACAGTCTATTTTGCTTCAAGGAAAACCTTTGATATCATATAAAATTAAGATATATAAGACCAAGGGGGAAAAGGCAGGCCTTTCCTAAGCAAATAAGGCAGAAACTTAATCTGAATAATTTATTTTAGTTTATAACAATGAAACTCCTTTTTCTGCTATTTCCTTTGATTCTGGTCAATATTCCCTATCTCTTTTATCAAGGTATTAGGTAGTCCTTACCTCTTCTTGACCAGTATCGTATCTGAGCCACTAGCTGTATCTGGTAGGTTGCTTCTTAAATCCCTTCAAAGGCTATGTACTCCCTCTGTTCTTGACATGCTGCCTCCTGTTAAGAAATAAGAAAGTTCCTTTTCAGATAGATAGGGAACTGCCACTGCCATGTATGTAATTTACACATTCTTACATGACTCATATTTACTGTTGACATACATTTTACTTTGTAGGCTGGCCTTGTGGTAAAACTATTAATGAAGCTAAATGGACAGTTAATGCCCACCGAAAGAAATTCATGAGAGGAAAGCAGCTGATATTTAAGCCACCACATTTTGTAATGCAGACTTTTTCCATCAAAGATTTCTTAAACTATTACTTTTAAGAAGGCATTTAGTCTCTTGTAATATATATGTATACTGCTACATTGTACAGAATCTGTACTTCTGTTTGGTGTGTAATATACCAGTTAGTTTTATATAATATCCTCATAAGCTATTCTAATTTTTGAGAGAAACACGCAAAAAAGTGTAGATTGATCATCTGTATATTAATGGACAAAACAGTAAGCTTTATAAAAAGTTATTTTTGGTAAATGGTAAAGAATTTGGAGTGGAATGTAATGAAATTAAAATATAGCTTTGATATAACTTTGTGTGTCATTTCAAAATATACTGGAAGTCAACATATTTGAATAAAAAAATATATTTTCTACTTAAACCCATGACACTATTTCAAACATTTTTCTGTTGTCCTAAAGATTGCAGATAATTTTTATATATCATAATTTACACTTCACATTAATTTATGCTTATTTCTAATGATGCTTAAGTAAATTGAATGAGAAAGCCTGCTGTATCTCTAATTCTGTGCTAAGCACTTTTGATTCTGCATAGACAATGCCCTGTTCAGTTTCATACATTCCAATGGCCTCAACTGAATTACCTTGTTGACTCCCAGATCTAAAATTTCAGCCTCAAATTCTCTTCTGAATTGTAGATCTTAATTTCCAATTTCCTGCTATTCTAGCTCTACCTGAATGGCATACCAAAGGAATTTCTATTTCATCATACCTGGAAATAGAATGTTTGCTCTGCTCGCTCAATTATGTCCTTCCACTTAAATTCTCTGTTTGGTTAGTGGCATCCTCAAATTGTATCCAGTTGCTTAGCCTGGAAATCTTGGAGTGGTTTTCAACTTCTCTCTCCTTTATCATCCTAGACATTTCATATATTTGGTCTTGTCAAATGTCTTGTGGGTCCTTTCCCATTCCCTTCCTCCCTAGTTGCACTGCATCCACCCTAGTTCAAGTCCTAATCACTTGTTCCAGTTTGTTTAACTTCCTCCCTGGCTTCCTGTGGCTGAGGCTTTACACTCTGCCCGCATATCTGTCACACTAGTGCCAAGTTCACCTTTTTTATAGACTAATCATTTCATTACCTTTGGAAAACCTTTCATGGTTCTTTACTACATGTAAAATTCCAGTTCTTTAGTACTGAATACAGGGCCCCTAATTACATGGTCACTAACTTTCCTATCTAGATTAATGTGTAACCACTTTTCCCACACTCATCCTGTGCTGCAATCCAGTGTTTCCTAACCCTGGCTCTGCAGTCATATGGGAAGTCTCACTACATTATGACTCAGTAAATGGAGGGTGGGGCTCAAGGATTTGTTTTTAAAGTATCCCATGTGATTTTGATGTACAGCTAGGGTTTAGAACTGCTCTGATAACCAACCTTAGCAGTTAGCTAAATGCTTTTCCCTTCATAGAAGGAGGTGAGGATGCAATGATACTACATCAGACAACTCCCAGCTCCTCAGAATACAGTGTACCCTCCTGGAGTTACACAGTATGGCAGTCCTGTAAAGAAGGGAAGTCTGTTAGAGTAGGTTGGCCATTAAAGGCTTACAGATATATAGCATTAAAAAGTCAATTTTCAAATACAGTATTGAAGGGGAAAAATTATCATTTTCTGTAAAACCATAACAAACCAGAAATAAACACTAATGGAGAAATACAGACAGGTTTTAATGAGTGCCAAGGATTGGTCAGGCATTGAGTGTATGTACACTGGGGATAAAAGATGCCATTTCCCTTTGCATCATTAAATAAATTTGAGTGCCATTTATGTGCCAGTGATCCAGTGGTTAAGAAAAACAAACCTTTGCTTTTAGGAAGCAAGGTTTAATAAGAGGAATAAATACTCATGGAAATACATATTTATAAAGTCCAATGAATGTGTTGAAAGAAAAGTATACTATGCAAGCATATAAAGTAGGAAACTGGATCAGCTTTAGAGATGAGGAGAGGCATGACTGAGCAAGTGATGCTTGAGCTGGCAACCTAGGGGTGAGAAAGAATGACAGAAAAACATTTGAGGGAGAAGAATAATGGGGTGAGATGCTTTGAGCCCAAGAATGGCGCTAGACAATTGAGAAAACTTTCTACTTTTTAGCTAAAAAAGCAAATTCAAACAATTGTTTATCCAAATCATAACAAAGAATTTCCATTGTATACATAAAACCAGAGCAGCTAATACTGCACATGGTAAGTGTATTAGAAAAAAACTTGAAGAACCACATCTTATAAGATTAAAAGTTGCCAAAATTGACCACCCTATCATTAGACTTGATGGGAATATTTAACAGTAAGACTGGCCACGGTTCTTTTTTAAGATTTTTTATTTATTTATTAGAGACAGAGAGACAGGCAGAGGGAGAAGCAGGCTCCATGCAGGGAGCCTGACGTGGGACTAGATCCCGGGTCTCCAGGATCACACCCTGGGCTGAAGGTGGCGCTAAACCGCTAAGCCACCGGGGCTGCCCTAGCCACAGTTCTTGACCAAATTTAATAGATCAGTTGCATCAATAACATTTAGAATTTCACTTGATCTTGAGGAACTCAATAGCAAAAACTAACTGGAAGAATTAAATATGGGGTGCCTGGGTGACTCAGTTGGTTAAGCATCTGCCTTCAGCTCAGATCATGTTCCCGTGGTCCTGGGATGGGGCCCCACATTGCATCCCTGCTTAGTGGGGAGTCCCTCTCCCTCTTATCCCTCCCTCACTTCCTGCTTATGTTCTCTCTCTCAAATAAAATCTTTTTTAAAAAAGGATTAAATATATACAAAAAACTGACTGATGAATCATTTTCTTGCTTTATAATTTATAAAGAAAAAAACTCCCAATGAAAATAATTTCAGTATGGGACGCCTGGGTGGCTCAACAGTTGAGCATCTGCCTTTGGCTCAGGGCGTGATACTGGAGTCCCGGGATCGAGTCCCACATCAGGCTCCCTGCATGGAGCCTGGTTCTCCCTCTGCCTATGTTGCTGCCTCTCTCTCTCTCTCTCTCTATCTCTCATGAATAAATAAATAAAAATCTTCAGAAAATTTCAGTAAAGTGAAATGGAAAAAAATAGAACGAGAGGGAAGGAGAGAAAATTGCGTCCACGGATTACAGTACCTACAGCCAAGCTGCAGCCCAGCAGGGCTACAGTGCATACACCGCCCAACCAACTCAAGGATATGCACAGACCACCCAGGCGTATGGGCAGCAGAGTTATGGAACCTATGGACAGCCCACTGATGTCAGCTGTACCCAGGCTCAGACCACTGCGACCTGTGAGCAGACCGTCTATGCAACCTCCTATGGACAGCCTCCCGCTGGTTATACTACTCCAACTGCCCCCAGGCATACAGTCAGCCTGTCCAGGGGCACGGCACTGGTGCTTATGATACCACCACTGCTATGGTCACTACCACCCAGGCCTCCTATGCAGCTCAGTCTGCATAATGGCACTCAGCCTGCTTACCCAGCCTACGGGCAGCAGCCAGCAGCCAGCAGCCAGCAGCCTGCAAGACCACAGGATGGTAACAAACCCGCTGAGACTAGTCAACCTCAATCTAGCACAGGGGGTTACAATCAGCCCAGCCTAGGATATGGACAGAGTAACTACAGTTATCCCCAGGTACCTGGGAGCTGCCCCATGGATTAGATCGTGGAGGCATGAGCAGAGGTGGGCGGGGAGGAGGACGGGGTGGAATGGGCAGCGCTGGAGAGCGAGGTGGCTTCAATAAGCCTGGTAGACCCATGGATGAAGGACCAGATCTTGATCTAGGCCCACCTGTAGATCCAGATGAAGACTGACAACAGTGCAATTTATGTGCAAGGCTTAAATGACAATGTGACTCTAGATGATCTGGCTGACTTCTTTAAGCAGTGTGGAGTTGTTAAGATGAACAAGAGAGCCCGGACAACCCATGATCCATATCTACTTGGACAAGGAAACAGGAAAGCCCAAAGGTGATTCTATAGTATCCTATGAAGACCCACCAACTGCCAAGGCTGCGTGGAGTGGTTTGATGGGAAAGATTTTCAAGGAAGCAAACTTAAGGTTTCTCTTGCTCGGAAGAAACCTCCGATGAACAGCATGCGGGGTGGTATGCGTCCCCGGTGAGGGCAGAGGGATGCCACCGCCACTCCGTGGAGGTCCAGGTGGCCCAGGAGGTCCTGGGGGCCCCATGGTCACATGGGAGGCCGTGGAGGAGACAGGTGGCTTTCCCCCAAGAGGACCCCGGGGTTCCTGAGGGAACCCATCTGGAGGAGGAAACGTCCAGCACCGAGCTGGGGACTGGCAGTGCCCCAATCCGGGGTGTGGAAACCAGAACTTCGCCTGGAGAACAGAATGCAACCAGTGTAAGGCCCCGAAGCCTGAAGGCTTCCTTCCACCACCCTTCCCACCCCCGGGCGGTGACCGTGGCAGAGGCGGCCCTAGTGGCATGCGGGGAGGAAGAGGTGGCCTCGTGGACCGTGGTCCCGGTGGGATGTTCTGAGGTGGCCGTGGTGGAGACAGAGGGGGCTTCCGTGGTGGCCGGAGCATGGACCCAGGTGGCTTTGGCGGAGGAAGATGAGGTGGTCCTGTTGGGCCCCCTGGACCTTTGATGGAACAGATGGGAGGAAGAAGAGGCGGGCGTGGAGGACCTGGATAAATGGATAAAGGCGAGGACTGTCAGGAGCGCAGGGACCGGCCCTACTAGACGCAGAGACCCCGCAGAGCTGCATTGACTACCAGATTTATTTTTTAAACCAGAAAATGTTTTAAATTTATAATTCCATATTTATAATGCTGGCCACAACGTTATGATTATTCCTTGTCTGTACTTTAGTATTTTTCACCATTTGTGGAGAAACATTAAAACAAGTTAAATGGTAGTGTGCCGAGTTTTTTTTTCCTTCTTTTAAAGATGGTTGTTTAACTAAACAATGGGAACCCCTTGTGAGCATGCTCAGTATCATTGTGGAGAACCAAGAGGGCCTCTAACTGTAACAATGTTCATGGTTGTGATTTTTTTTTTTTAAATAAAATTCCAAATGTTTATAAACAAACAAAAAAAAAGAAAAAATATAAATTGTTTTTTGTGCTGTGTAGAAAACTGATGAAGGAATTGAGGTGGCTTGAATTCATGCAAAAATACTTTCTCAACAAAAATCCATGTATGATTCTCATTTAAAGTTTGTATTTACAAGGTTAGACTGCCTCTAGAGTTATTTGGAGAGGCAGAGGTAGGACACCTGAAAAGGCCCTAAGGCAAAAGAAGAGGAAGCCTTGGGTGTTCTTAGAGGCAGGGGTGCTTGAGGCAAAGGAAATACCTTTCAGACATCTTAGAATGTAAGTGAGAAAGGTAATTTCAATATTGTACTAATTTCTATGATAGAAGGAAGTACTGGGGACACCTGGATGGCTTAGTCAGTTATGTTACAGACTTGTTTTCATTTAGGTCATGATCTCAGGGTTGTGAGATCGGGCCCTTTGTTGGGTTCCATGCTCAGTGGGTAGTCGGCTTGAGATTCCTCTCCCCTTCCAAATTCCCCCCTACTTCCAGCTCACTCTCTCTAAAATAAAAAATAAATCCTAAAAAAAAAAAAAAAAAAAAAAAAGGAAGAAGAAGAAGAAGAAAAAAGAATGAAGCACTGGTTGTTTGGGATTTATTGGAAGGGCACCAACAACAGATGGGAAATTAGGACTGATTTACCCATTAGTTAATAACAATAGCTAATACTTAAAATGGTGCTTACTATGGACCTTGGCACTGTTTTAGGTAGATTAATTCATTTAGCCCTTACAATAATCACTATGAAGCAGATACTATTATTCCCATTTTACAGATGAAGAAACAGAAAGTTAAGTAGCTTGCCAAAGAGAAATAACTATTAAGTAGTGGAGCTGAGATTCATATCAAGGCAGTCTGGCTCCAGAGTATTAATGAATCAGGAACATGATGTGTGACTGTAATAAAAAGATATTTGTATTCTTCTAAAAAGGTTAGAAATCAAACTTTCTAATACAGTGTTGTAAATATTTTCATTTTCATACATTGTATAACCTTGAATACAATTGTATATGGAAAGGTTATGTTGTTTGTCTAAGGTCAAAAACCAAGTGGTAGAGTTACAACTTAAAATCTGGAAGCCTGGCTTTTTTTTTTTTTTTTTAATTTTATTTATTTACATGAGAGACAGAGAGGGAGAGAGTGTGAGCACAAGCAGAGGAAGGGGCAGAGGGAGAGGGAGAAGCAGGCTCCCTGTTGAGGAGGAAGCCAGACATAGGGCTAGATCCCAGGACCCTGGGATTATGACCTGAGCCAAAGGCAGACGCCTAACCAGCTGAGCCACCCAGGCACCCCTGGCAGCCTGGCTTCTATATTCAAGCATTTGTCAGGTAAAGGAGAAGCTGGAAAGACTTAAAAAAAAAAAATCTTGAAGGATATTGTGTTCCCTGCTAATGAGGAGCCATGGGAGCCTTTGGGACTTGACTAGCTCAGATTTGTATGTTGACAGATCACCCTGGACCAGTGTACTGAGGGGCTCAAAAGAGGTCTGAGCAAGACAGTATAAGACAATGAGGAGAAGTGGGTTAATTTTTTGACAAAACCCAGTGACATTTTGGACATGGGAAACTAAGGAACAGATAGGAATCTTAAATCCCCTCTTTCTGTCCTGGGCAACTGGGAAAATGGTATCATATACTGTCTAAGATAAGGAATAGAGGACTATTTGGAGAAATGTGTTGAGCTCCATTGAGAAATGGGCAATGGTAGAGCAGCCCCAAAGCATCTTATTAGGCAAATAGATATCAGTATGCAAAAGAAATAGCTTGGTACCATCCTGCATACTACATATTCAATAAATTTCATATGGCCAAAAATTAAATATTAAAAAATTTTAATATCAGTAGAGAAAAAAGATCAGTAAATTTTAGTGGCAGCACATTTATGGATATCATGAGATATAAGAAGCTTTTCTTTTTTTAAGATTTTATTTATTTATTCATGAGAGACACACAGAGAGAGAGAGAGAAAGAGAGGTAGAGGGAGAACCAGGCTCCCCATGGGGAGCCTGATGTGGGACTCGATCCCAGGACTCCAAGATCACACCCTGAGCTAAAGGCAGACACTCAACCACCGAGCCAGCCAGGTGTCCCAAGATGTACGAGGTTTAAAATGACTTTTAAATGTACACAATATAAAGGAAAGCAAAAGAATCAAGGAATTTAGATCAACTGGATCTCATTCTTGGCTAACAAAGATGCAAAATGGCATTCATTTTGGAAGAGTTTGGTAGTTTCTAATTTTTTTTTTAAATTAGAGATGAGGAGAGGCAGAGGGAAAGGAGGAGAGGGAGCATGCTCCATGCCCAGCATTGAGCCCAACCCCACAATCCTGAGATCATGACCTGAACCAAAATCAAGAGTCAATCAACCAACCAAGTCATCCAGATGTTCTCTGGAAGAGTTTAGATAGACACCTACTATGGAACCCAGTCACTCTACTCCTGAGTATTTGTCAAAGAAAAAAAAAACAACACTTATATTCACACAAAAATCTGTATTCAGGCTTTTATAGGATACACTTTTCATTTTTTTGCAACTCATATGAAAAACAATTATTGATAACTGCCATAAACTGGCATAAACCCACATCCTTTGATGGGTAAGTGAAACAAACTCAGATACATCCATGTGAAATACCACTCAGCAACAAAAAAGTATAAAGTATTGATGAACACTATGGATGAATTTCAGATACATTATGCTAACTAAAAGAAGCCAGGCTCAAAAAGTTATAAATTGTAACATTCTATTTGGATGACATTCTGGGGAAAGCAAAACTATAGGATCAAAAAGCAAATTGTGGTTAGTAGAGGGTAAGGATGGGAATGAGGTTATGTGGGAATATAAAGGGGAAGCATGAGGGTATTTGAGGAAGTGAAAGAATTGTATCTTGACTGTGATTGACAAATAGTGTCTGTCAAATATCATGAAATCGTACATCAATAAAAGGAAATTTTACTCTATGTAAATTTCGAATGCATATTTAAGAAAAGATCATAATTTGCTATACAAGTATTGAAAATTTACCAAAAATATCTAAAAATTTAGTAGAAATATAAGTCAGTATCCAAATTCCAATCAGGAGTGGTCAAAGGTTAACACAGAGGCTATGTACAGAAATGCGGACAACTTTAAAATATAGGGAAATATACAAAGATACAAATGTAGTGATCTGGGCACCCCGGGTCAGGTTGCTCAGTGGTTTCGCACTGCCTTCGGCCCAGGGCCTGATCCTGGAGACTCCGGGATCAAGTCCCCCGTCAGGCTCCCTGCATGGAGCCTGCTTCTCCCTCTGCCTGTGTCTCTGCCTCTCTCTCTCTCTCTCTCTCTCTCTCTGTCTCTCATTAATAAATAAATAAAATCTTTAAAAAAACAAATGTAGTGATCTGAAGGGGCCCCTGCACCCCAATATGTATAGCAGCAATGTCCACAATAGCCAAACTATGGAAAGAGCCCAGATGTCCATCAAAAGATAAATGGATAAAGAAAATGGATAAAGACAGTTGTCATATGATTTCACTCATGTGGAATTTAAGAAGCAAAACAGAGGTGCACAGGAGAAGGTGGGAAAAATAAAATAGGATGAAATCAGAGAAGGAAACAAACCATAAGAGACTCTTAACCATAGGAAACAAACTGAAGGTTGTTGAAGAGGGGGATGGGGGGATGGGGAACCGGATGACAGGTATTAAGGAGGGCACCTGATTTAATGAGCACTGGCTGTTATATGCAACTGACGAATCACTGACCTCTACCTCTGAAACGAATAATACACTATATGTTACTTAATTGAATTTAAATAAAATAAAAATTTAAAAATAGAATAAAATATGGGGAAATATAAAACTTTGCTAACAAAAATGCAAACCCTTATTAAATTAGTTTGAATTACATGAACTAAAACTCAACTAATTACATTAATAAAAATTAATGCTGGCACTGGACTGAGACAGCCTATGAGAATATTTTCTGTTGCAACTGAAAATTGGTTTAATCTCTTGGTAAAACAGTCTAGAAAATATGTACCTTCTTTGAACTGACGATCTCACATTGAGGACACTCAAAGGATGAGCCCGCTACCCCCACTTTCTCATTTGCTGTGCTTTACTTGTGTAATTTCCCCTATTTGCCTAGGGGTAAGACTGTATGTATTCCAATTCAAGAGGGGAAAAATAATTATTTCCTAACTACTGTAAAAATGGAAGAAAATTGAATACACATCCAAAGCAATTTTTTAAAAAGAAGTCTCCCCCAGAGAATACTAAATGCTTTAGTTGTTATAGAATCATGTAATTATGTCATCAACTCAATTATATGAGCAAATAACACAAGTATAATCCCACACCAGTAATTAGTAAATCGTTTGTTTTCTTTTGGAATGTGCTATGTGATGTTTTAATAACACACCTTTCAGTTATATTTTACAGATGCTGATAATACTTTTTGTTTGTATTTATTGAATATATACCAGTAGGGCATGAAGGAAAAGAACCTAAAATAAGTCATGTGCAGACAGAAAAATGGATAAACGATTTTCACTCTGAGTTGAATGTGAGCTATTTTTCCTCTCTGGAGTGTATGCTTCCAATTAATATTGGAATAGTTTTGTACACTTATCCCTAGGAGCAAGAAAAGCCAGTCTGGGTTTTTAATTTATTTCAGCCATTTCAGTCACAAGTAACAAACTGTATATAGTTAAAAGTTGGATGTTAGGGGCACCTGGGTGGTTCAGTGGGTTAAGCATCTGACTTAGGATCAAGTCATGATCCCAAGCATCCTGGGACTGAGTTGCACATCAGGTTTCCTGCTCGGCGGGGAGTCTGCTTCTCCCTTCCCCTGCTCTTGTGCTCTCACTCATGCTCTCTCTCTCTCCCAAATAATAATATCTTTAAAAAAAAAAAAAGAGTTCTCTTTTTTAAAAAAAAAATTGGCTTTAATTTTTATCTGAACTTTGGCTTACTTGATATTTACTACTTTAAAAATAGATGGATGTGGGCAGCCGGGGTGGCTCAGCAGTTCAGCGCCGCCGTCAGCCCAGGTCGTGATCCTGGAGACCAAGGATTGAGTCAAACGTTGTCAGGCTCCCTGCATGGAGCTTGTTTCTCCCTCTGCCTGTGTCTCTGCCTCTCTCTCTCTCTCTCTCTCGAATAAATAAATAAAATCGTTTAAAAAATAAAATAAAATAGATGGATGTGCACACACCACATATTATTTTATATTGCAAAACAGTTTAAAAGTAGAGTTTTACTAAGTGCTATAAGGGCAATAAGTTTCCCATCTTTCTTGATCAAAATCAGTCATTGAAATGAATGAATGAACATCATTCACATTTACAAGTCCAAGATTAAACACTATGATGAGAGCATGATAAAATGTTTTTGAAACTTATTTTCTAGTTATGAATAAACTTTGAGATAGTTCTTAAGTAAAAATGATAATCCAATTTGCTTTTTAATGTGGAATTTAAATCATAAGTCAGAAACTTTGTAAACACTATGTAAGAAAAGAAAAGAAAAAAAAGGATAAGAAAACTACCTGCATTCCAAAGACCAAAGGTAATATAAATTGCCATATTAAAATTAAAAGGTTTTTTTCATTTCTACCTTATGCTGAGTAAAGAAAAGCAAGTATACAAAGCAGCAGCTTTTAATGCCTTGATTAAGAGAATGAGGAAAAACATAGACTTCTGGAACATCAGCAGATTATATGTATTTCCAACAGTATAGTGCTGGTATAAAAACAGACATATGGGTCAGTAGAATAGAATTGAGAGCCCAGAAACAAACCCACACCTATTTGGCCTATTAGTTTACAGTAGAGGAGTCAATCATATACAACAGGAAAAGGATAGTCTATTGTTTCTAAAGCTTTATTTATTTGAGAGAGAGAGAGAGAGAGCGTGCACAAGCAGAGGAAGGGGCAGAGGGAGAGGGAAAAGCAGACTCCCAACTGAGCAGGGAGCCCAATGCCGGGCTCAATCCCAAGACTGGGGGATCACTACCTGAGTTGATGATAGACACTTAACCGACTGAGCCACCCAGATGCCCCAAGGATAGTCTCTTCAATAAATGGTGCTGGGGAAACTGGACCACTGCCTTATGCTGCACAAGAATTTAACACAGGGGGGCCTAGGTGGCTCAGTTAAGTGTCCTACTCTTGATTTTCTCAGCTCAGGTCTTGATCTCAGGGTTGTGAGTTCAAGCCCTAAGTTGGACTCTACACTGGGTGTGGAGCCTGCTTAAAAAAATATTAACAAAATGGATTAAAAACTTGAACATAAGACCTGAGACCATAAAACTGTAAACAGAAAACAAGGGGGGCAGCCCAGGTGGCTCAGCAGTTTAGCGCTGCCTTCAGCCCAGGATGTGATCCTGGAGACCCGGGATCGAGTCCCATATTTGGCTCCCTGCATGGAGCCTGCTTCTCCTTCTGCCTGTGTCTCTGCCTGCCTCTTTCTCTCTCTGTCTCTCTCTCTCTCTGTCTCTGTCTCTCTCTCTGTCTCTAATGAATAAATAAATAAAATCTTTAAAAAAAAATGGGCAGAAGATTTAAATAGACATTTTCCCAAATACATACAGATTGCTAACAGGCACATGAAAAGATGTTCCACATCATTAATTATCAGAGAAAAGCAAACCAAAATCACAATAAGTCTTACCTCACACCTGTTAGAATGGTTCATATCAAAAAGAAAATAAATTAGAAGTGTTGGCAAAGGTGTGGAGAAAAGGGAACCCTTGTGCACTACTGGTGGAAATGTAAACAGGTGCAGCCACTATGGAAAACAGTATGGAGTTTCCTCAAAAAACTACAAATAGAACTACCATATCATCCAGCAATGTGCTGTGGGTATTTATCCGAAAGAAATGAAAACATTAACTCAAAAAAAATACATGTGCCCCCATATTCACTGCCGCGCTATTTACAATAGCCAAGACACAGCAACAACCTAAGGGTTCATCAGTGGATGAATGGATAAAAAGAAAAGTGCTATATCTATATATTAATACAATGGAATATTACTTAGCCATAAAAGAGAAATCTTGCCATTTGCTACAACATGGATGGACCCTGAGGGCGTTATGGTAAGTGAAGTCAGTCAGACAGAGAAACAAAAATACCATATGATCTCACTTACATGTGGAATCCAAAAAACAACAACGAAAACAAGCTCATTGATGAGGAGAACAGATTGGTGGCTGCCAGAGGCAGGAGGCGAGGGGTGGGTGAAATGGGTGAAGGCAGTCCAAAAGGTACAGACTTCCAGTTATAAATAAGTCACGGGAATATAATGTACAGCATGGTGACCATAGTTAATAATACTATTGTATATTTGTAATTTGTTAAAAGTGTAGATCTTTTTTTTTTTTTTTAATTTTTATTTATTTATGATAGGAACATAGTGAGAGAGAGAGGCAGAGACACAAGCAGAGGGAGAAGCAGGCTCCATGCACCGGGAGCCCGACGTGGGTTTCGATCCCGGATCTCCAGGATCGTGCCCTGGGCCAAAGGCAGGCGCCAAACCGCTGCGCCACCCAGGGATCACAAAAGTGTAGATCTTAAACGTTCTCTTCCCAGGAAAAAGATTCTTGTAGCTATATGGTGATGCATGTTAACTAGACTTAATGTGGAAATACAAATATAGTGTGATATACAAATATCATTATTTTGTACACCAGAAACTAATATGTCAATTATATCTGTTTAAAAAAAAAAAGACAAAACATAGACTTCTGGAACACCAGCAAATTACATGTATTTTCAATTAGTCACAAAGTTCTTAACTGTAGGCAGATGACAATTTGCAAATCCAGTCCACAGAGGGGGATATGAAGTCTACACATGTAGAAAAGGGAACCACACTGCTTTTCATAAAGTCTGAGAAGCTGATTCCATTCATCATTTAACTTTAAATTTGAAATTGGAATTTGGTGGTGATGGGCTTTGGAAGGTCTATATTCTGAAAGAATTTGATAACAGTTGTAGGCTATGGAAAAGGACTGGGGAAAAAGTGGGCCAACCACCCTGATAATCCGAGGACTGTGACTCTTCACCAAGGTCAAGTCCCTGCTTTGCAGATAAGGGCCTCTCTGCAAATGAAGCGAGAGCCTCTGATGTGAGTCTATGGATAAGATGCTTTGAAGGTTTTCTGTTAATTTGGTACTCTAAGAACATTGTAAGCAATCACCTTGAAAGAGGATGTGATAGTGTTGGTCATCAAAAGATACGAATGCATTCAAGAAAACTTTATTCAACCATGGTGAAATTCATTGATTTTTTTTTCAATGTTCTTATAGTTCAGGTATTTGTATTAGGAAATCAAGCAGGTTCCTTTTTAAGTTTTCTGTTCCTTTTTTCCAAAAGCTATCAGGTTTTTCAATTGCATCCTCATATGCTACAAAGACTTCCCGTTTTTTTCCTGATAGATGCTGTGTTTGGGGTTATATTAGGCTATGACTACATCAGTCTCGGAACTTCAACTCGTCCTGTTTAGACGATGGGGGCGGGGGGGGGCGGGGGAGGCAGGGCACAGCCCCCCTAGGAGCTGTCTCGCGGAGCACAGCCACCTCTCTTGTGCCTACACTCATTTCCCACCACGCGTCCTGGTAACGGCAAAGGCAGACGCGCCTGCAGACCTCCGAATCCGCGGGACCTCGGCGGTCCCTTTAAACTGTGGAGCATCATCCTGGAGACCCGGGATCGAGTCCCGCGTCGGGCTCCCTGCGTGGCGCCTGCTTCTCCCTCTGCCTGTGTCTCTCTCTCTCTCTGTGTCTCTCATGAATAAATAAATAAAACCTTTAAAAATAAATAAACAGTGGAGCCCCCCCCCGCGATGAGCGCGCTCCCGAGCGGCCGCCCTGCCTCCCGCGAGCTGACGCAGGCCCCGCCGGCCCGCAGGTGCCCTGTGTGACCCGGGCCAGCGCACAGAGGCGGGCGCTCAGCCGCTGCCGCCGCGGAGGCCCCGCCCCGCCCGCCCCGCCCGCCCGCAGCCGCCGCCCAAGGCTCCAGCTTGCCCACCGCGGCCACCGCACGAGCCAACCCAGGTTGCCTGCCCCGTCGCCCGCCACTTCCACAGCTCTGCCGTCCTCCCGCCCCAGGCCCCAGGCCCCAGGCCCCAGGCCCCAGGCCCGCCCACCTCCGGCGGCCTGCACCGGCCCGCGGCCTAGTCCACATCCCCGGAAACAATGTCTTGATACTGCAGGACGGACAGACGTCTTGTGCTTGATACTCATGTCTCCAGAGACCTAACAAACTACATAGGGGTGTTGTTGGACTTTTTATTTATTTATTTATTTATTTATTTATAAAGATTTTATTCATTTATTCATGAGAGGCAGAGAGAGAGAGAGAGAGAGAGAGAGAGGGAGGCAGAGACACAGGCAGAGGGAGGAGCAGGCTCCACGCAGGGAGCCCCATGCGGTCTCGATCCTGGCACCCCGGGGTCACGCCCTGAGCGGAAGGCAGGCCCCAAACCGCTGAGCCACTCAGGCGTCCCTGGACTTTAATATTTATGAACACAAAGTTGGGATCTGTTTTTTTTTTTTTTTTTTTTGCCTATCAGATTGGCAATATTTACTTTTAAATAAGTCTCTCAATGCTTGTGAGGATACGGGGAAACTTTCTCCCACACATATTTACTTTTTTTTATGTTATTTTTTGTTTTTATTTTTATCCTATACATATTCAGAATGTTATTCATCAGCCATTAAGATGTTCACAGGCTAATAGTCATACAAATGATAATGCAGACTTCAATGGAATATTTTGCAGGCATGAAAGATAAGCTTTCCAAATATTTTATTTTAGATCACAGTAGGTTAATTATGACATATATTCTGTGATGTTGGAAATGTTCAGTATCTGCACTCAATAAGGTAGTTAGTAGGCACACTTACACATTTGGCTATTAAGCATTTGAAGGATGGCTAGCGTGACTGAGAAGGTAAATTGTAATTTTATTTAATCTGAATTGCAATAGCCACATGTAGCTACTACTACTACCATATTAGACAATGATACTACATAGTAAGGTCCAAATTTTGTAAAAAAAAAAAGTAATATGTATATTTACCACTGGTTATCTCTAAGAAATGGCTATAGGGGACATCATAGTCGCTTCTCCAGCATTTGTTCTTCCTCTGGGTTTCAGTTGCTCTGATATATATGTGTATATGTATACATACATATAAAAACATACATGCATATATACATATATATTTCTCCTGCAATATTTAGGGTAGGCGAAAGCTACCCCTGGCTGTAGGGGTAAGCCATGTAGTACTATCTAAAATTTTATTAGTCTGACTCTTGGCCACAGTCATTGGTTCAATGTTGGGCACTTGACCTAATTTGGGACAATAGAATAAGAGATCTCATCTCTGACTCTGTTTCTCCTCTATTTCCAGTCCAAACTGGATGCAGCATTCATAGTCAATCTGTAGATACCCAGACACAGAGACCAGAGCAGCCCTCGTTTAGTAAGTTTTTCATCCTACAGCTTGTTACACAACAGTGTGAAATGTACTAAATGCAACTAATCATACACTTGAAAATAATTAAAATACATTTTATATGTATTTTACCACAATAAAAAAAAAAAAAAACCTTTTGCAGAAAAACAACCAAACACCTGGGGACAAAAGTACCATAAGCTGTGGTAACCCATCAAGATCACAGTCCCATGTATGCCATGCTTACTGAAGAAAGCCCGAGGGCTAAGGCCACCTGAAAAAGCCATCCCCACAAAAGCCAAATGCACAATCTGGGCTGCTACAAAATGTCAAGGTCAAAACTCTACAGCTATAAACCGGGGATCCTTACTGCCCTAGAGACTT
Source organism: Vulpes lagopus (assembly GCF_018345385.1). NCBI lineage: Eukaryota > Metazoa > Chordata > Mammalia > Carnivora > Canidae > Vulpes > Vulpes lagopus. The sequence goes on along the minus strand of NC_054836.1, from coordinate 17,534,220 downwards.
AATTTCTCCAGCTGTATTTATTTTCCAAAGTGTTCGGCCAAGGCACCAGATGTTGCCCCACAAGGAGCAGTCAAAGGATAACACCCTTTTTTCCCCTCCCAAGTTCTTTATCATTGAATATAATCAAGTAGATGGGAACTAAATTATCACATGTATTACTGATAAAACAGTTTAGAGAAAGTGGCCTTGGTCTGTAGCTAAATGGACTTCTAATAGCTCCCCGCTGAATTCGAAGTACTTTGTCATCACACAGATGACAAACTTTGCTCTCCCAACAGGTAGTTCAACCCTCTTATTCAATGGAAAACAGCTCAGATTTGTGAATCTGGCAGACAGAAAGACCTGGAAGGAACCCAGAAGGAGATAAGCTCATCAATTATCCAAATCTTTCTGTAGAGGAGATACTGAGGAGGTGAGGCTCAAGGCCAAGGGCATTACACAGATAGTTTCCTCTATATAGAAACATGAAGCCAGGAGAAAGTAGCTACTTCACCACATGTCTTGAAAAGAAAAAGAAAACTTGGACAAATCAGTAACCATCAAATCTAATGAGTTAAGAGATCAAAAGGAAATTTTTACAGAATCTTTAGGGAACAGATTATCTCTGTGACATATAAAATACTTCAACAAACAGATAATTAGGGTAAATTGCCCAGCTCCCTTTATGAGGTTAACCTTGACAACAAAACTGGATTAAGAAGATTACAGAAAAGGAAACTGTTGGGCAGACCTGGTGGCTCAGCAGTTCAGCACCACTGTCAGCCCAGGGCCTGATATTGGAGACCCAGAATCGAGTCCCTCGTCAGGCTCCCTGCATGGAGGCTGCTTCTCCCTCTGCCTGTGTCTCTGCCTCTCTCTCTGTGTGTGTCTCTCATGAATAAAAAAAAAAAAAAAAAGAAATAAAAGGAATCTGTCAACAAATGTACTAATAACACAGGCATAAAAGTTCTGAGTAAATGTTACATTTAATTCAAAGGGAATTAAAAAGCAATATTTAACGACCACGTTTGATTTACCCTCGAAATGCCAGATGTTCAGTAAAGAAAATCTGTTAATGTAATACACCACATTAGCAGATTAAAAAAAAAAGACTAAAAATAAGCTATCATTCCTCCTATTCCACATTGTACTTACTAAAGTGCTTAACAAATGCAATAAGATAATAAATGAGTCAGAGAATTAGATAAGAAAAAATAAATACTGCCAATATTTGTAATACTATCTTTACAGAAAACCTAGTAGAATGTATAAAGTTATTAGAACTCGTATGAGAGCCCAGTCATATTGCTGGAGATAATATCAACATACAAAAATTAGTAATATTTCCTATATACTAATATTTTAAAAAATAAAAATAAAAAGACATAGAAATCAGGCATCATTCCACAGAGCAACAGAGATATGCCATGTGATCAAATAGTAAGTATCAATATCATAAATATATCACTTCTTTCCCAAATTAATTCATCAATTTAATTCAATTCTGATTGAAATACAAATAAGATACTTTGTGGAACTTGATGCACAGATCCTGAAATTGATCTGGCTATGTGAAGGATCAAGAATAACCACCATAATTTTGAAGCAAGAGGAAAAGGGAAGAGGACTTCTCTACCAGATACCAAGGTTTATCATAAGGTTGTAATCATTAAAACATGTGATATTGATACAAACTTAGACAAACAGATAAAGGGAATAGGACTGAAATTACAGAAACAGCTCTACACTTATATATGGTTGAGGCAGCATTAGAAGTCGGTGAAAAAAGAATTTACTATTGAATATATTGCAGAAACAACTACTGACTAGATATATGAGAAAAATTAAATTAGATCCCTACCTCATAGTATATACTAAATAATTTCCATATGGATTAAAGAACTAACTGTGAAAGGCAAAGCATATAAATTTTTAAAACATCTGTGCTGGATAGATGCCATTCACCACTTGCATCATTTGGTCTTTGCTGCATAGCGAACAATTTATTAAGCTCCCAATTCTGTGTGTAAGCCCTCTGGGGTTGGCTCAGCTAGGCAGTTCTTCTGATAGTGGTGGCTGGGCTCACCGATGCATTTGTGGTCAGCTGCCAATCAGCAGTCAGGTCACTCTGCTCCCACGTGTCAGCTGGCTGAAGACTGGAGTAATTAGCCAACTGTCTCATCAGCCAGTAAGCTAACCAGACTTCTCTCACACAGCATAGGGGGTAGGGGTCTCAAAAACTGCAAGAGGACAGTCCTCCAGTGTCCAAGGACTTTGCAAACTTCTACTTGGGTCATGTTTGCTAGTGCCCCATTTGCCAAAATTTGAGTCACATGGCCAAAGTGAGATTCAAGAGGTGAGGACTCTACTTCTTGGTACACATACACACACCGGAAAGACTTCTGGCCATTTTTGTAATTGCCACCCTCTGATTCTGCTTTGTGCAAAGGGCCAAACTGTATGGACTGCATCAAGCGTCCCTCATAAGGGCTCAGCCAAAAGGCAGCTGCAGGAGAAGATAAGGAGAATGGAGGAGAGTGAGAGTGGGATGGCTCTCTTTGGTGTAGCATTGCTGCTGACTGTTCATTCATCCTGAGTCCAAGCTCCAGTCAGCTGTCTTTGTTCACAGTGCACTGTCTGGGTTCTCTGTCTCTCCCCTTCCAGGCTCAGGAGTAACAGTGGAGCTCACTGTACCAGCCCCGGGACACAAACACTATCCTCTGTGATTCCCCTACACTCTACCAAATTACTCAGTTCGAATGGATTATGTTCTCCTGTGAGATCCTGATAGAGAAGTAAATATAGAATTTCTTAAGGCACAAAAGGCAAAAACCATAAAATTAAAATACAACAAAACATATTGTGGATATAGAAAATTATAGACCCAAATACTCTCAGCCATAGTTAAAATGAAAGCCATAAGCCATACATTTTGAGAAACTCTGAGTGGAGATGGATTTGGATACAGATGATTTTAATAATCTTTACCATTAAGTTAAAGCAAAAGCCAAAAATAGATTGATTAAACCCCAGCCTGGCCTGGTGAAGTTAAGGTTCTGCTGAAGTAAGTTCTATGCATGGATAGAATATAATATATTAATGTCTCCTATTATGTTATTTTCAACCTATTATTATTACAATGTTTTTTTGTGTGTGTCCACTTAAGAATTCATTCTCTAATGAATGTCTTCTCACTGTTTTACTTTCTACATTTCGATCCATAGTCCACTTAAAATTGGTTTTTGTAAATGGCAAGAGAGGGGTCAAATATCTTTTTCTTTTTGTGTGGATTCCTAGTTGACCCAAAATCAAAAGCCATGCTTTCTACAGTGATCTTCGTGCCACCTTCGTCATAAACCAAGGTCCATATATTACATGGGTCCTCCTCTTAATTTCAACTTTTCTGTAACCTTATGCTTTAGAGTCATCTTTCATAAATAGCATTTAGGCTTTTGTTTTTGTTTTTTAAAATCTGACCTTTAATTGGTTATTTAATCCATTCACATTTATTTTGATTATAATATATTTGGACTTATTTATGCTTCCCTTTAAATTGTTTTCTGCCCAATTTCTTTTCCTCTCATTTTTTTGCTTTAAAAAAAAATCTCCCTGAAAATCTACATATGGCCATCAAGCACATGAAAAAGTGCTCCACATCATTTACCATCAGGGAAATACAAATCAAAGCCACAATGAGATACCACCTCACACCAGTGAGAATGGCTGAAATTAACAAGTCAGGAAACAACAAATGTTGGTGGAGATGTGGAGAAAGGGGAACTCTCTTGTACTGTTGGTGGGAATGCCAAGTACAGCTACTCTGAAAAACAGCATGGAAATCTCTTAAGAAGTTAAAAATGAACCTACCCTATAACCCAGCAATTGCACTACTGGGTATTTACCCCAAAGACACAGACGTAGTGAAACAATGGGCCACCTGCACCCCAATGTTCATAGCAGCAATGTCCACAATAGCCGAACTGTGGAAGGAGCCAAAGTGTCCTTCGACAGATGAATGGATAAAGAAGAAGTGGTCTATATTATACAATGGAATATGACTCAGCCATCAGAAGGGATAAATACCCACCATTTACATTGACGTGGATGGAACTGGAAGGTATTATGTTGAGTGAAATAAGTCAGAGAAAGATAATTATCATACAGTTTCATGCATATGTGGACTATAAGAAATAGTGAAAGGGACCATAAGGGGAGGGGGGGAAACTGAGTGGGGAAAAATTAGAGACGAAGACAAATCATGAGAGACTCCAAACTCTGGGAAACAAACTGAGGGTTGCAGAAGGAGAGGTGGGTGGAGGAATGGGGTAAGTGGGTGACAGGCATTAAGAAGGGCATGTGTTGTGATAAGCACTGGGTGTTATACTATATGTTGGCAAACTGAATTTACATTAAAAAAAAAAACCTCCTTGGGCAGCCCGGGTGGATCAGCGGTTTAGCATTGCCTTCAGCCCAGGGCGTGATCCTAGAGACCCATGTCAGGCTCCCAGCATGGAGCCTGCTTCTCTCTCTGCCTGTGTCTCTGCCTCTCTCTCGTTCTGTGTGTCTCTCATGAATAAATAAATAAGTAAATAAATAAATAAATAAATTAATTAATTAATTAATAAAACCTCCTTGAGGGATGCCTGGGTGGCTCACTGTTGAGCGTCTGCCTTTGGCTCAGGGCGTGATCCCGGTCCAGGGATTGAGTTCCACATCAGGCTCCCTGCGAGGAGCTTGCTTCTTCCTTTGCCTGTGTCTCTGCCTCTCTGTCTCTCATGAATAACTGGATAAAATCATTTTTAAAAATTAAAAGCAGCTATTTAAAAAAAACACAACTCCCTGAATATTGTTATTGTTCTCTTCTTTTGTGTATTTCCCCTTAAAGTTTTTCTCTTTATAATTCTGCTACCTATTCCACTTTTATTGTTAATAATAACTTAAAATTTATCAAATTTTATCAAACATGACTAATACTCTTAAAGCTGAACAATTTCTCATTTACCTCAGATAAAAAAGACTTTAGAACATTTTAGCCCAGGTCTTGTTTTTATTTTATCTTGAAATAATTTTATATATACAGAGAAGTTGCAATATTTACATTGGCATAATACTACTAACTAAACTACAGACTTTATTTGAAATTTACATTTTTACATTTTCTAACCTGGGATCCCATATTAAATTTAGTTGTCACATTTCCTTAGTCTCCTACAATCTGTGATAGTTTCTGAGTCTTGGTGTTTTATGTCCTTGACATTTTAAAGAGAACTGATCAGTTATTTTGCAGAATGGAATCCAAATCAATATGGATTTGTCTGATGTTTTTTCCTAATTGGATTCAGCATATGCATATTTGGCAAGAAAACTGCAAAGTGATTAGCCCTTCCCAGTCCTCCCAATCTTAAAGTACATAATGTAGTGGCGATGTTGATTTTAATCACTTGGCAAAGATGGTATCCACTGGGCCTCTGCACTGGAGTTACCATTATCCTCTGGAATATTCAAAGAGATTCTTGATTCATACATTATTTATAATATTCCGGTTCTTTTTATCCCCCCTCATTCCAGTTCTTTTAATTTTTTTATTTTTTTAAAGATTTTATTTATTTATTCATGAGAGACACACAGAGAGACAGAAGCAGAGACACAGGCAGAGGGAGAAGCAGGCTCCCTGCGGGGAGCCCGATGTGGGACTGGATCCCGGGGCTCCAGAATCACACTCTGGGCGGAAGGCAGGCACTAAACCACTGAGCCACCCAGGGATCCCCCCAGTTCTTTTTAAATACCATACATGACACACTATTATTGTTTTATATAGGCCACTATTTCTTTGAATAGACATGTGACTACCATTTTACTTGTTCACTAACTATTCTATCATGAATTTCAGAAGTTCCTTTTAAAATATATCTTCCGTTTTTTTCCTCTAAAATATATCTTTCAGAAGTTCCTTTTGAGCAAGTCTCTTTGTAGTAGAAGTTCCCAGTTTTATTTACCTGTAAATATTTTTTCTTTTCCTTTTATTTTTGAATGATAACTTGGCTGGATGCCCAATTCAAGATTGATAGGGACTTTCTGTCAACATTTTGAACGAGTTATTCTGCTTCCCTCTGGCTTTCACTGAAGCTGCTAGGATGTCTGTTCTTATCTTGTCATCCTGCTGTAGGTGTTCCTTCCCTTCTCTCTGACTGCTCTCAGTTTATTTTTTGTTAAAGATTTTATTTATTCATTTGAGAGAGAGAGATAATATATAGAGAGCATTAGCAAGGAGAGAGGAAGAGGGAGGATAAGCAGACTCCCTACTGAGCCGGGAGCCAGATGTGGGATGTGGGACTCAATCCCAGGACCTGGAGATCATGACCTGAGTCGAAGACAGACGCTTAACCATTTGAGCTACCCAGGCACTGCTATTCTGTAGTTCTACAATGATATTTCTTGGGGCACCTGGGTGGCTCAGTTGGTTACGCATCTGCCTTCAGTTCAGGTTCATGATCCCAAGGTCCTGGGATGAAGCCCCATATCAGGGTCCCTGCTCAGTGGAGAGTCTGCTTCTCCCTCTGCTTCTGTTGCTTCCCCTGCTTGTGCTCTCTCTCTCTAATAAATAAAATCTTCTAAAAAATAGCATAATAACACTTTTTAAATTTATTCTGCTTGGATATGTTGTATATCATAGATCTCTTGATTCATATTTTTCATTAGTTCTGGAACATCTATAGCCAGTATTTCTCCTAAATATTGCCTTTGCTCTATTATCTCCACTTTCTCCTTCTGGAACTCTAATTAAATATATGTTACTCCATCTCATTATATTTTTTCATGTACTACTTTATATTTTCCATCTCTTCTCTCTTTACTATATTTTAGATATATCTTATTTATTTTTTAATTCCCCCACCACCACCTTTTTTTCTTTTTTGCTGTGGAACAGTTTTAATATCTGCTCTGGGTTTTAGAAGTGGCTTTACTCTCGTCTTATTAAAAGCGTCCTGTCTTGTCCTCTGTTAAGGCTCTTGGCCCTGGCATGGCTGGGGGATGGGATGGGGGGAGGAGGGAGAGAAAGAAAAGGGTAGGAAGGGTAGCCAGGGTTCCTCTATTCGTTGGCAAACTCCTGATTCCAGTAGGGGCACAAAGGCCAGAGGAGAGAAGCCCCAGGGCTCTGGTGGTGGCTCTCACATCTTCAGCCATCACGCAGGAGCCAGTGCTGGAGGCTGGCTCAAGGTAAACAAAAGGAATTCTGGGAATCCAAACAAAAGCCTGAAGCCGAGGCCTTTTTTTCTAGGAAAAGTCCTCTTTGCCGTCCACAGAGAGCCATCCTGCAGAGAGTTTTATTCCTTACAGAAAAGCAGTCTGTCCCCTCTTGCCCTCCCTGATGTTTGGCCAGCAGGAAGGTGGTCCCAGACATCTGGGCCCCAAGTGCTTGTCGGCCCTTCTCTTCCCCTCTGGTTCTTCTTCCTACTCAGATGTACTCTTGGGCAAGTCATCTCCCATTTGCCTGGAACCTTCTGGATTGCATATCCCACATGTATTTGACAGCAACCTTGGATTCAGCCATCTCATAACTGAAAAGCGTCAGCATGTAGAACTGCTCTGGAGTCAGTGTGTCACCCTCCTTGGACATCTCATAGTTAGGCAGCAGGGTCACCACAGCTCTCTCGAGGCTCCATGGAGTGGGGGAACTGCTCTAGGGGTCACAGTGAAAGTTGCTTTGTTTCCAGCTTGAGCAAAGTCCATTTCCATGTATTTTGTAAACCACTCATTCACTTCCTCCTTGATTGGTGAAAAGGAGACCGACCCTCACCCCTCAACTTCTTGCTGACTGATGCAGGCTTTGTACTCATTAGATGGGCTTGGACCCAAGGCCACCATTATCACCTTGTTTTTGCCAAAAAAACATCTGGCTGTGTGCTTCCAAGTGTTGCAGATGTCTTTCAGCTTGCTGTTGTTCATGTTGGCCATGGAGAAGATGAAAAAGTACTTGTATGCATCCACGTGCTTCCAAAACTCTTCTATCAGGCTCTATTTCAGTTCCAAGCCTTTCTTGGCAGTTTTGGTTAAGGAAACTCTCTTGTTGAGCTTGGATTTGCGTATATATTCCAGACATATTTTACAGTGTGCCAGCTATCCAGTTGTTCTAGCATCATTATTGAAAAGACTACCTTTTCTCAATGCTCCAAAGTCCCATATTTTTCAAAAGCCAAGTATCCATATGTCATAATCAATTGTCTGTTTCTGGGCTTTCTATATATTCTATTGATCTATTTGTTCTCATGCCAGTGCCATATTATCTTAGTTATTATAGCCTCATAAGAAGTCTTCATACTCAACAAACAAATCCTCCACCTGATTTTCCTTTTTTAAGGAAAATCTTGGCCCTTTGTCCAAAGACTTTTAAGAATCAGCTTGTCAAGTTCCACAAAAATAAGGTTAGGATTGAATTTATAATAAGACCGAATTTATATATCAAATTGAAAAGAATACCACTCCATTTATTTAGGTCTTCTCCAATATCTCTCATTACATTTTGTACTTGCATGAAGTATTTTTCTGTAGAAGTCTTATACAGTTATGTTAGATTTATTTCTAAGGACTTGATTTTTTTTATTGTAAATTATACCTCTTTAAACTTTCATTTTCTAACTCCTTTTTGTTCACAAAAGGAAGGAAACTTACTTTTGTATATTGATTTTATATTCAAGAGCATTATTTAATGTTCCTATTGATTCTAATAATGTATCTGTAGATGATCTTGGATTTCCTACATACATAATTATATTATCTGAGTAATGACATGTTTATTTCTTAAATAATTTTTTTACCTTTTTTTTCTTGCCTTATGCCACTACGATATCCAGTACAATACTGAATAGAAGTGATGATACAGGGCAACATTTCTTGCTTCCAATATCAAAGGAAAGCTTTCACTGTTTCACCACTAGGTATGATATTTATAGAAGATTTTTTAATGGCACTCTTTAGTAGTAAATTAAGGAAATTACCATCTATTCCTAGTTTGCTGAAAGTTCTCTCTAAAATCGTGAAAAATGTTGCAGTTTATCAAATGCTTCTGCATCTATTGAAATATGATTTTTCTCCTTTTGTCTCAATGTGGCAAATCACATTAACTTTTTTTTTTAATATTTTACTTATTTATTTGACAGAGAGAGAATGAGAGAGCACAAGCAAGGGAAGGGCAGAGAAAGAGGGAGAAGCAGAATCCCTGCTGAGCAGGAAGCCCAATGTGGGACTCAATCCCAGGACCCTGGGATCATGACCTGAGCAGAAGGCAGTTGCTTAACCAACTAAGTTCTTCAGGCTCCCTCCCCTTAATTTTTTTTAAAAAAAAAAAAAAAATTTTTTTTTTTTAAAAAGGCCCCCCCCTTTTTTTTTTTTGCCTTTTGCCCCTTTTTAAAAATTTTTTTTTTTTTTAATTTTTTTTTTTTTTTTAAAAGGGGAAAAAAAAATTTCCCCTTTTTTTAAAAATTTTTTAAATTTTAAATTAAAAAAATTTTTAAAAAAAATTTAAAACTAAATTTTAAAATTTTTTTTTTTAAAAAAAAGGGGGGGAAAAAAAAAAAAAAATTTTAAAAAAAAGGGAAAATTTTTAAAAAAAAAAAAAAATTTTTTTGGGGGAAAATTTTTTTTCCCTTTTTTTTGGGTACCCCTTTTTCCCGGGGGTTTTTTTTCCTTAAAAAAATTTTACCCAAAAAAATTTTTTTTTTTTTTCCAAAAAACCCCCCTTTTTTTTTTTGAAAAGGGAAAATTTTTTTAAAAAAATTTTTAAAAAAAACCCCGGGGTTTTTAATTTTTAAAAAAACCCCCGGTTTTTTTTCCAAAAAAATTTTTTTTTTTTTTTCCCTTTTTTTTTTAAATTTTTTAAACCCAAAAATTTTTTATTTTAAAAATTTTTATTTAAAACCCAAAAAAAAATTTAAAAATTTTTTTTAAAAAAATTTAAAAAAATTTTTTTTTTTTAAAAAAAAAATTTTTAAAAAATTTTTTAAAAAATTTTTTTTTTTAAATTTTAAACCTTTTTTTAAAAAAAATATTTTTTTTGGGGGGAAAAAAAAATTTCCCAAATTTCCCCAAAACCTTTTTAAATTTTTAAAAAAAAGGGGGAAAAGGGGGGGTTTTTGGGGAAAACTTTAAAAGCCCTTTTTTTTAAAAAAAATTTTTTTAAAGGGGGTTTTTTAAAAAAAATTTTTTTTTTCCCCTTTTTAAAAATTTTTTTAAAAAAAAACCCTTTTTTAAAAATTTAAAAGGGTTTTAAAAATTTTAAATTTTAAAAGGGGTTTTTTTTTTTTTTAAAAAAAAAATTTTTTTGGTCCTAACTCCTTTACCTTTTTTATGTGTATGGTTTTATAAGCAATTATAAAAAGATTCTACACTCAATTTTAATTTCTTCTATTTTCACTTAACATAAGCATTTCCCCATAATATAACGCAATCTGCCCAATAATTGCTATAGCCTATACAATGATACATGTACTAATCATATGTTGTTAAGCATTTAGGGATGTTGTAATTTTTCAACATCATACATAATGCTGTGATGAACTTCTTCATAAATACAGCCTTTTTCACATTTTACTGTTTTCTTAGAACATTTTCCCTAAAGACTTGCTAGATCAACAGGAATAAATGTTCTTATAGTTTAGCTTTTCATTCTACTTGAACCATAAGAATTAATATTATGGAAATAGTTTTAAAAAATCAAACATTGCTGATTTATATTAAGATCTTAGTAAAATAATGAAAAGGATCCTAGGGCTATTATCTGGCTATGTTTAATTTGACAATTACAGTCAATTAAAGTCCTTTTATAGAGACTGGACTATTTTATAGAGGCTGGACTATTACCTACAGCGAGATTTCCCAAAGTCTGTCCTTAAAAACCTAGTCCCAGGAACTGCTTCTTAAAAAAAAGGCGGAGGGGGTCGTTCCTGTGATCAAATAGCTTTAAGAAGCACTGCTTTCTTCTCTTAGAGAATCACAATGAATGTTAGTATTAAAAGCTCTGAAGATTCCTGCACTAAAGAAATTGGTTTGTCTCTATTTAACCCACATTTCCCAAACATATCCTTTTAAACTTAACATCTGCTATATAATACATTTCCAGAAAGGCTACTCCAGGGAACACTTACTTAAGTAGCTGGAATTGAAAATGATACATGTGTTTTTAAAGTTGTTATTGCACTAAAAGACACTTTTTGGTTCTGCATTATAATCAACTAATTCTTTGTCTGTTTTATAATCCTCTCACTTTCTCCTCCTGTATCTTACTGTGCAAGTCTACAGGGTTGTGCCCTTAACCTCCTCTTTTCTATTAACTTCGTACCATACTATTCCTATGACCTTCAAGTTTGCATAACTGGAGCTGATCTCTCATCACTGCTTTAGTCCCATAGTTCACAGTTTCTCTGGAAATTCTGTTCTTCTACTGTCTCAAACTTAACATGACTTGAAAAATCAAACGCATCTTTCCAACATTAACTCCCTTTGTAACTTTTCCATTTGTTTGTGATGCCACTTTCTTCAGACCTACCAATCTAGGAATCATGAAATCATCTTTCTTCCTTTTGCATCACTAGTTACACTGAAACTTACACCAAAATTGTCTCATTTTTCCTTTGAAAAAGCTCTTAGATCAACTCCTTCATTTTCCAGTGTCACTATCTCCAACCTGGTCCATGGTCATCACTCACTTCATGCCTAGACTGCTCCAGGAGCCTTTTGACTATTCTCTTTGATTTAGTCTCCTTTCATTTATCAGGACTTGTCAAAGCCATCAGAGTTCATTACAGAAGACTGTTTTTAGGAATCCAGTGGTTGCCAAAGGCACCAGTCCACATCATCACAACCTCACTTCAAAGGTCACCAGGTGGGGGTGCCTGACTGGCTCAGTGGTAGAGCATGTGATTCTTGATCTTGGGTTGTGAGTTCAAGTCCTCTATGTTGGGTGTAACACTTACTTAAGAAGAAGGTGGGGTGGGGGGGAATGCCTGCGTGGCTCAGCGGTTAAGGGCCTGCCTTCAGCCCAGGGCGTGATCCTGGAGTTCCAGGATCGAGTCCCACATTGGGCTCCCCGCATGGAGCCTGCTTCTCTCTCTGCCTGTGTCTCTGCCTCTCTGTGTGTATGTCTCTCGTGAATAAATAAATAAAATCTTTTTTTAAAAAAAGGAGGCAACTGTGTAAAATAAAACTGGATATCCAAGGATACCTGAGTGGCTCAGTGGTTGGGTGTCTGACTTCAGCTCAGGGTGTGATCCTGGAGTCCTGGGATCGAGTCCTGCATCGGGTTCCCTGCATGGAGCCTGCTTCTCCTCCCTCTGCCCATGTCTCTGCATCTCTCTGTGTCTCTTGTGAATAAATAAGCAAAATCTTTGAAAAAAACCTGGATATCCTTAGAAAAAAAAAAAACCAGATGGAAAAATGATTTACAAAAACTCTTCTTAAAAAATATATGATTGGAAAGATCCCTTTGATAGCCCACTTGGGGTGGAGGATTAACTTATAACAGCAGATGGTCACTAAACAGTCATCTGAAGAAGATGAGTTCAGGTTAACCATGGCTTTTATTTTACTAAGTTAAGGGTGCCCAACAGGAGTTTTCCTTCTGTAATAGCTCTATTATCACATGGTTCTTAGGTATGTCCTCTAATAAATGCTGAGTAAATACTTAAAGAATATTGGTTTTATTATGTTTTAAATTAAATTTAAATTAAATTTAAATTTAATAATTTAAAATTATTATTATTTTAAATTTAAACCTACCCCCCTGTCTTGACCTGACTCCTATATGCTAGGGCCTCAAGGGCTGCCATGGCCCAGTTCCGTATTCTTTCTCCAGATATATCTCCCTCTGCTTTCTATTACCTCTTTTTAGTGTTCAGCTTCAAACTGGCCCATTGTTATGCATGATATTTGTCTTGCCTTAAGTCCTGTAACTTCCATTCAATCTTACTCATTCTTAAAAGGCCATTCTAGTCCCATCTGCCATACAACACTTTCCTTTAGCTCTCTGATTTGTACTGATACACATTCTCTAAACTTCCATATGTTATTGTATTCTTTATTTTGGCACTGGATTACCTATTGTTTAATACTATTGCCTGATGGTTTCCTATGTGAATATTCTGTTCCCTGAACTGAATTTTAATCTCCTTGAAGTTAGGGGGTGTTTTTTAATCCTTTTTTAATATACGGAAGAACATTGAGCACAATATTCAGGATTTACCTTGTTTTTTGGTTATTTCTGAGGGGCTCATTTATTCAGAATTCTTTGCTCAGTCATAAAGATTTCTTTATTTCAAAAGCCACCTGTGATGGTCATATTTTCTCTGAATATGTGCATTTGTTCTTCACCACAGCAGGGTATCTTAATTCCTATTATTTTGCAATACATTCTGTACTAGTTTTTTTGAGGCTACATTGCCAAGCTGCGTGAGTCCATTCTAAAGGGGTTTATTGAGCACTTACTCAAAATGCATCTTGATTGGGAACACGTACACAAAAAAAGTATAATACATATATCATGTCATTTAAAAATCCAAGGAAAATACACACAAGAGACTAATAAAAAGCACTGTTGATGAGAATAGGAATAAAAATATTATATGTAGGACAGAATAGTTGGGAAAGACTTCAGGGAGGAGAAGAAACCAAAGCAGGGTCAGATTCAGGGAGGGAAGAAAGGGATAGATAGTAAGGAGCACTATGTGCTGGGAGAGTGAGGAAAATGGGCTAATAAGCCCACTTGGTTAAATTGGTAGCACTGGTCAGACTAGGGAGGTCCCTGGATGCCACACAATATACTGTGGATTTTAGCAAGGAAGGAAGTCACAAAGAATTTGTGACATAGTGAAATTATCCCTTTTTAAGACCAAAAAACCAAACTTCCATTGGATTTTAGACAAAATTTTAGTCACAGAAATATTTATGAAAAATATAATTATTTAATCTTTGTTACAGTTAACAAGACTTCCAGAAGAACTGTCTAATTTGACTCAACTTAAAAGACTTGATATCTCAGATAATGCAATCAGAGAGATTCCAAGAAGTATAGGAGAACTGAGAAGTTTGGTTAGTTTAAATGCATACAACAATCAAATAAGTTATCTGCCACCATCTTTTCTATGTTTAAATGATCTCCAGCAACTAAACTTGAGTGGTAAGTGTCAAGTGTAATCAATAATAAGCATAATCAACAAGCAGAGTATTCATGTCTAGGTTGCAAATTTTGTTGATAAAACAGAAAGGTAGTCAACATAACATATTAAGTGCTCAGTGGAAGGAAATGACTATCCTAGGTACAGAAAATGAGAGCAAAGCATAAGGTCCAGTTATAAAAGAGGGTAAAAGAGGATATAACCCACCTGGGGATCCTGAACATATTCTCTTTTCTTTTCTGTCCTCTCTTCCTCTATCCAGTCATTAAGTATTTCTCTCCTTCCTTTATTTTTTTTTATTTTTTTTTATTTTTTATTTTTTTTATTTTTATTTCTCTCCTTCCTAAACCTGACTTCATCCATCTCTCTACACAAACTTACCTACAGAAACTTAGAGCCACATTTTCTGTATTTTCCTTTCTGACTCCCCTAATCCTACTCTTATATGCTATAATACTTGAATATCTTACAGTCTTTTGCAAAGTAAACCTCTACAATAACAAAAAAGTATATCACTCACTCTAAAGGTCCCAGAAAAGATTTTCCAAAGGAAATTAATACCAGACTAGTATTTTTCTTAATTTGTATTATGAAATACTTCAAATTTATAGAAAATAATAAATACCTAGGTACCTACTCCCAGATATAAAGTATATTAACATTTTGTGATATTTACTTGAGATACTTTTTAATTGTTAGGAAATAATAGAGTTGAAACTTTTTTTTGTACCTCTACTCAAACTAGAAGTAACCACTATACGGAAATTGGTATGTATCTTTTTTCCTTCCATGTTTTTATACATATATAAATATATCCATAACAAGTAGTACTATTTTGAGTTTTTAAATTTTATTAAGTCTTATCATACTATATTATATGTAATTTACTATTCTGTAACCTAATTTTTCATCTGTCATATTTCTCAAATTTAATCCATATTGATATATACATACTTATTTCATTCACTTTAAATGTTATGTATTCAATTAAATGGTTATATAACAATTAATCCATTACCCTGTTGATAGATAGCTAGGTTGTTTCCATTTTGTTTGGTACTGTAAATACCCTGTATATGTTCCTTTGCTTCAGTTTCTTTAGTGCATATAGCCATAAGTAGAATTGCTAGATCAGAAGGTATGCAAATCTTCAACTTTACCAGATTTGGACAAATTGATCTCCACAATGGTTGTACTAGCTAACCACATGACTAATTGAATTTATGAAATTATATCTTTCATTTGGAAGTAGCATTTATAACCAGAGCTCTTCACTTTCTTAGATTTAGAGGATTTTCAGAATTAAAAAAAGGTAATCATTTTTGGTCAATACTCTCAGTAGTATAGTAAAACCTATAGCAATGCATCAATACTTAGATATAATGCAACGCTGTGAGGATTAAACAGTTAATCACTAAGCACAGAAAGCGATGTAGGTTTTAAATAGATGTTAGAGCCTCTCTCCAACAAGCCAGAATAACAAATGAAAGGAAGGTAGATTGACCTGCAAACTGTTCTTGGTTGTCCTCAGGGAGAAGGACTGTTCTCTGGCCTCATAGTTCTCTATACAGGCAATAATAATGCTATCAGGTAGGCTTTTCTCTTCTCCTACCTGTAAAACAGCTAGTTACATTAGTTTTGTTGTATCTGTTGTTTACAGATAATGTCCTCCATTCTCACAAGTCAGTGCTTGTGCCAAACAGTTGTTAAATATTTTGAATAGCACCACTGCTTACATATACTAATAAAACAGCCTCTGAAAGGCCTCCTACCTATAGCCTCTCTCTCTCTCTGCCCTTTGTTGTTGCCAGTTTTTAAAAACATTTTTATTGAAGTATAATATACATACTGAAAAAAGTACACATTGTCTCAAAAAAACTAAAATTAAAAGTAGAATTACCATAATCCAAGCAATTCTATTTCTGGGTATTTATCCAAAGGAAAAGAAAACAGGAACTCAAAAAGACATATGCACCCTGATGTTTACTGCAGCATTATTTACCTAAGTGCCCACCATTGGATGATTACTTGAAGAAAATGTGGTATGTACACACACACACACACACACACACACACACACACACACGGAGCATTATTCAGCCATAAAAAAGAAGGAAATTTTGCCATTTGTAACAACATGGATGGAGCTTGAGGGCATTTTGTGAAGTGAAATAAGCCAAAGACAAATACTATACAATTTCACTTATATGTGGAATCTAAACAAAAGTAAATTCTTAGAGAAAACAGATTTGTGATTGCCACAGGTAGAGGGTAGAGCTGGGTGAAATGGAAAAAGGGGATCAAAAGGTACAAACTTCCAGTTATAAAATAAATAAGTCCTGAGGATGTAATGTACAGTATGGTGACTATAGTTAATACTTTTTGTAGGGGCCCCTGAGTGGTTCAATTGGTTAAATGTCTAACTTTGGCTCAGGTCATGGTCCCAGAGTCCTGGGATGGAACCTTGCATTGGGCTCGCTGCTCAGTGGAGAGCCTCCTTCTCCCTCTGCCCCTCACTCTGCTCATGCTCACTCTCTCTCTCTCTCAAATAAAATCTTTTTTTTTTTCAAATAAAGTATTTGAAAAAATAATAATACTTTTTGTATATTTGAAAGTTGCTAAAAGAATAGACACTAGAAATTCTCATTGCAGAAAAATTCTAACTGTGCTGTGATGGAAGTTAACGACTTATTATATTGATCATTTTGCAATATATACAAATATTGAATCATATGTCAATTATCTCTCAATTTTTAAAAAAGTACATACTTTAAGTATAGCTCAATGAACTTTTACACATTAAACAAACCTATATTTCAGGACCTAGATCAAGAGACGGACATTCCCAGAAACCTCTTCTTGCTCCTTTATAGTCACTTTTTCCCTTTTGCTTAACCAAAGGTAAACACTATCGTGATTTCCAATACTGTCCCTTAAATGAAATAATAAAATACATACTCTTATATCTGTCTTCTTTCATTCAACATTATGTTTGTGAAAGTCACTCATATTACTCTATGTAGCTGTGGCTCATGCACTTTCAAAGCTGAATATACTGTATTTTAGTTATTCTGCTGTTGATGAGCATTTGGTAGAAAAGCAATTATTTTTTTGTGGTCAGATAACAAACTGATTTCAATCCTTTTAAATTTATTGGGATTAGCTCTAAGGCTCAGCATATAAGCTACCTTGATAAACACACCATCTACTTTTTAAAACGTGTATTCTGAATGTGTTAGTTATGGTGTTTTATGAATATCATAAGTGATAGTTTTGTTGGAATCTTTTGTTTTTACTGGTATGTTGTCTTGTTACACTAATTGCTTAGAGAACAGTGTTAAAATCCAAAATTATGGTTATGAAATTGTATTTTTTTGCTTTTATTGTCAACTATTTTCGTGTATATTGAGGAACTGTTATTAGAAAAATGCATATATATGATTATTATAACTTTCAATTCTAATGAACTTTTAAAACATTTTTATTTTATTTTTTATTTTTTTCTAATGAGATTTTTTTTGCATTTGAAATCCCCAATTGTCAGGCTCCCTGCTGGGGGATTCTCCCTCTGTCAGGCTTCTCCCTCTGCCTATGTCTCCTTTCTCTGTGTCTCTCATGAATAAATAAATAAAATCTTTTTTAAAAAATCCCCAAATGTCCCTCTTGATTTCCAGTAATAATCTAAGATAACCACTCCAGTCTTCTTATGCTTATTGTTCACATATCTTTTTTTTTTAAAGATTTTATTTATTTCAGAGAGCGATACAGAGTGAGATAGGGCACAAATGGTGGGGAGAAGAGGGAGAAGGAAAGGGAGAGACAGACTCCCCACTGAGCAGGGAGCCTGATGCAGGGCCTGATCCCAGGACCCTGAAATTATGACCTGAGCTAAAGGCAGATGCTTAACTGACTGAGCTACCCAGGTGCCCCTCACATGATCTATCTTTACTATCAATTTACTTTCAACATATGTGTCTTTATATTTAAAATACATCCCATGTAGACAGCACCTGATCTTTATATTCAAAATCACATTTCTTATAGGTAGCATATATAATTGGGCCTTGATTTTTCATCTTTTATGGTAATTGCTGCCTTTTAATTGGAGTATTTAGTCAATCAACACTTAATGTAATTATTGATATAGTTGGATTTATTTATTTGTTTTTAAAGAAAGGGAGCCTGAACACATCCTTGGATCCTGAGGATCATGACCTGAGCCAAAGGCAGACTATTTTTTTTTAATTAATTTTTATTGGTGTTCAATTTACCAACATACAGAAAAACACCCAGTGCTCATCCCGTCAAGTGTCCGCCTCAGTGCCCATCACCCATTCCCCTCCAACACCCGCCCTCCTCCCCTTCCACCACCCCTAGTTCGTTTCCCAGAGTTAGGAGTCTTTATGTTCTGTCTCAAAGGCAGACTCTTAAACCATCTGAGCCACTGCAGGCACCTCAGTATAGCTGGATTTAGATCAGCCATTTTACCACTTGTTTTCTGTTTCTCCCCTCTGTTAACTCTTTTTCTGTCTCCTTGTTGAATTGTTTTTCTTTAGTTGCTTTCAAGATTTTCTCATCTTTGGTTTTTGGTCGGCAGTTTGACTATGCTATGCCTAAGTGTGTTTTTTATGATAATTAAGGTGAAACTTACACAACCTAAAAATTAATAGTTTTAAAATGAACAATTTGGTAGCATTTAGCACCTTACCAAGGTAGCACAATGTACTGCTACCTCTAATTCCAAACATTCATCAACCCCAAAGGAAACCCTTACTCATTAAGCAGTTGCTCCCTCTTCTCCCTTCCTCTCTCCCTCCGGTAATCACCAATGTGCATTACATCTCTATGGACATACTTAATATCCTGGATATATCATACAAATGGAATTGTACAATACATGATTTTTTTGGATTGGCTTCTTTCACTTAGCATAATGCTTTCAAACTTCATCTATGTTGTAGCTTGTAACCATAGTTCATTCCTTTTATAGCTGAATAATATTACACTGTTTGAATCTACTATACTTTGATGATCCGTTCATCCTCTGATGGACATTTGGGCTGCATTCACCTTTCTGGCTATTGTGAATAGTGTTGCTATGAACATGTGCACACGTGTTTATTCCAGTACATTTTCAATTATTTGGGTATATTCCTAGAGATAGAATTACTGTGTAATATAGTTTTATTTTAAATTTTTTGAAAAACTGTCAAATTATTTTCCACTGAGGTAGAACCATTTTGCATTCGCACAATCAATGTACAATGATTCGAATTTCTCCATATCCTTTTCAATACTGTTGGTTTACATTTTTTTGGATTACAGTTATGCTAGTGAATGTGAAGTGGTATCTCCTTGTGGGTTTGATCTGAATTTCCCTAGTGACTATGATTTGAGCATTTTTTTAGGTGCTTGATCATTTATATCTTTTCTGGAGAACTATTGAATTCCTTTTCCCATTTTTATTTGTACTTATTTTTTAAAGATTTTATTTATTTATGGAAGGGGACAGAGTGGGGGGGGAACAAGCAGACTCTGTGCTGAGCTCTGAGCCTGACACAGGGCCCCATTTCAGGACCCTAAGACCATGACTTAAGCCAAAACCAAGAGTTGGACACTTAACCAACTGAGCCACCCAGGTGCCCGTCCTTTGCCCATTTTTAAATTGGGTTTTAATTGGGTTGTTCTGTTGTTGAGTTGAAAGAGTTCTTTATATATTCTGAATACTAGACCCCATCAGATATAGGTTTTACAATTATTTACTCCCACTTTATAGGTTGTCTTTTCTTCTTGATAGCGTCCTTTGCCACATAAAAGTTTTAAATTTTGATGAAGTCCAATTATCTACTTTTTTTTTATTGCTTGTGTTTTTGGTGTCATAACTACTAATCCATTATCAAAATCCAAGGACATTAAGACTTCCCCCTATGTTTTAAGAGTTTTTATAATTTTATCTCTTATATTTAAGTTGATCCATTTTGAATTAATCTTTGTGTATAGTGTGAGGTAGGGACCCACATTCATTCTTTTGCATGAAGATTTCTTGTTATTCTAGTGTCATTTTTTGAAAAGATTATTTTTCCCCTTTGCATGGTCTGAGCACCTTTGTCAAAAATTAATTGGCCATATTTCTGGACTCTCAATTCTATTCCATTGGTCTATATGTTAAACCTATGTCAATCTCATATTTTTTAAAAAGTTTTTATTTCAGTTACAGTTAGTTAACATACAGTGTAATATTAGTTTCAGGTATACAATATAGTGATTCAACACTTTCATACATCACCCAGTGCTTACCACAAGTGCACTCCTTAATCCCCATCACCTATGTAACTCATCCCCCCTACCCCCCTCTCTTCTATTAATTGTCAAGTTTTTTCTCTATAGTTAAGAGTTTGTTTCTTGGCTTGCCTCTCTTTTAATCCCCCTTCACTTGTTTGTTTTGTTTCTTAAATTCCACATATGAGTGAAGTCATATGGTATTTGTCTTTCTCTGACAAATTAATTTTACTTAGCACAATACTCTAATTCTATCCAGGTCATTGCAAATGGCAAGATTTCATACTTTTTATGGCTGAGTAATATTCCATTATATATATGTACCACATCTCCTTTATCTATTCATTAACCAATGGACATTTGGGCTGTTTCTATAATTTATCTATTGTAGATAATGCTGCTATAAACATGGTGCATGTTTCCCTTTGAATTAGTATTTTCGTATTCTTTGGGTAAATACCTAGTAGTGTAATTTCTGTATAGTAGGGTAGTTCTATTTTTAACTCCATGCTGTTTTTCATAGTGGCTGCACCTGTTTGCATTCCCACCAACAGTACACAAGGATTCCCTTTTCTCCACACCCTCACCAACACTTGTTGTTTCCTGTGTTATTTTAGCCATTCTGACAGGTGAACTGTTGGCCATCTGGAGGTCTTCTTTGGAGAAATAACTGTTTGCATCTTCTGTCCATTTTTAAATTGGATTATTCATTATTTGGGTGTTGAGTTTTATAAGTTCTTTATATATTTTGGATTCTAACTCTTTACTAGATATGTCTTTGCAAATATCTTCTCTCATTCTATAGGTTGCCTTTTAGCTCCCTTGATTATTTCCTTTGCTGTGTAGAAGCTTTTTATTTTGATGTAGTCCCAATAGTTTATTTTTGCTTTTGTTTCCCTTGCTTTAGAAGACATATCTAGAAAGAATTTCCTACAGCTGATGTCAAATAAGTTACTGCCCATGTTCTCTTCCAGAATTTTTATGGTTTCAGGGTTCACAGTTAGGTATGTAATCCATTTTGAATTTATTTTTGTGTATGGTCTAAGAAAGTGGCCCAGTTTCATTCTTTTGCATGTGGCTGTGCAGTTTTCCTGGCACCATTTGTTGAAGGGACTATCCTTTTCCTATTGGATAGTCTTTTCTGCTTGTTATCTGAGCAAGCAATTTAGGGTTTAAGGGCAATCTTTATTATAATACTATTTTTTTTTTCAGAAATAGAAAACCAGATTCTTAAATTCTAGAGAATTGCAGGGGGCAATTGCAAAACAATTTGGGATTTCCTATATATAGTATTATGTCATCTGTGAATAGAGATAATTTTACATTTTCCTTTCTACTCTGTATATATTTTATTTCTTTTTCTCGCCTAACTGGGCTGGCTAGAATTACCAGCCCAATTTTGCATATCAGTAATGAAAGTAGGCATCTTTATCTTACGGCTATATTAGGGACAATTGTAAGGAGAAAGCTTTTAGTGTTTTACCTTTGAGTATGATATTACCTGTGGGTTACTCATAAATAACCTTTTCTGAGGCACTTGAATGACAGAGGAGCATGCAACTCTTCATCTTGGGGTTGTGAATTTGAGCCCACATTTGGTATAGACATTACTGAGAAAAAGAAACTTTAAAAATACACACATACACTGTTGGTAGGAATGTGAACTGGGGCAGCCACTCTGGAAAACCATGTGGAGGTTCCTCAAAGAGTTAAAAATAGACCTGCCCTACGACCCAGCAATTGCACTGCTGGGGATTTACCCCAAAGATACAGATGCAGTGAAACGCTGGGACACCTGCACCCAGATGTTTATAGCAGCAATGTCCACAATAGCCAAACTGTGGAAGGAGCCTCGGTGTCCATCAAAAGATGAATGGATAAAGAAGATGTGGTTTATGTATACAATGGGATATTACTCAGCCATTAGAAATGACAAATACCCACCATTTGCTTCAACATGGATGGAACTGGAGGGTATTATGCTGAGTGAAATAAGTCAATCAGAGAAGGACAACCATTATATAGTCTCATTCATTTGGGGAATATAAAAAATAGTGAAAGGGAATAGAGGGGAAAGGAGAAAAAATGAGTGGGAAATATCAGAAAGGGAGACAGAACATGAGAGACTCCTAACTCTGGGAAACGAACTAGGGGTGGTAGAAAGGGAGGTGGGTGGGGGGTGGGGGTGAGTGGGTGACGGGCCCTGAGGGGGGCACTTGATGGGATGAGCACTGGGTGTTATTCTATATGTTGGCAAATTGAACACCAATAAAAAATAAATTTGTAAAAAAAAAGGAAAAAAAAGATGAAATGTGTTCTGAAGATGGGTTATAGGGAGGTTGTACAAAGCTACTAATGCATTTAATACACTTAAAATATACTCCATGAACTTAAAGTAGTTAATGAAATATATAAATGGTTGACTTGTAAATGGTTGGTTTTTGATCATGTGTATTGTACATCAATAAAGTACATTTTATTTAAAAGCTGCAAAGATGGAGAAAAAATAAATTTTAATATTAAAAATTAACAAAAAATACATACATACCCTTTCTTATACTGAGGGAGTTCCCTCCTCTTCCTAGTTTGGTTATTTTATTTTATTTTTTTTGTTAAATGGATTTTCTGCACCAACTGAGATTATCATGTGTTTTTTTCTCTCAATGTCGTATATTACATTCACTGATTTTCTTATAATGAACCACCCTTGCATTTCAAAATAAATCCCACCTGGTCATGAGATATATCCTTTTAATATTTTGTTGGATTTGGTTTGCTAGTATTTTGCTGAGGATAGTTCATAAAGGATTTTGTTCTGTAGTTTTCTTGTATTGTATTTCTCTGGCTTTGGTAAGAGGGTAATATTGGCCTCGTAGAATGAGCTAGGAGGAGTTCCATCCTCTTCAGTTTTCAGGAAAAGTTTGAGAAGTGATATTTGTTCTTCTTTAAATGTTTGGTAGAATTTATCAATGACGCCACCAGGCCCAGGGCTTTTCTTTTTGAGATATTTGTTTCTGATTAAATCTCCTCACTAGTTATAGGTTTTTCTGATTTTCTGTTTCTCCATGATTTAGTCTTGGTAGGTTCTGTGTTTCTAGGAATTTACCTATTTAATCGAGGTTATCTAATTTGTTAGCATAATAATGTTCATAGTACTCTATGTAATCTTTTTATTTCTGTAGAATCAGTAATGTTCCCATCTTCACATCTGATTTTCAGTAATTTGAGTCTTGTCTCTTTTTTCTTAGTTCACCTAGGTAAAAGTTTATCAACTTAGCTGATCTTTTTAAAGAACCAACTTTGGTGTCATTGATTCTATTGGTTTTTTATTCTGTCTCATTTATATCTACTTTAATTTTTATTACTCCTACTATTAGCTTTGGCTTTGCTTATCCTTTTCTAGTTGATTTAAGTGTAAAGTTATTAATTTGAGGTATTTCTTCTTTTTTACTGTTGGCATTTCCAGCTATAATTTTTTTTAAGCACCCGTAAGTTTTGTTATATTGTTTTCATTTTCTTTAATCTCTTCACATTTTCTAATCTTCCTTTGGTTCCATTTGTGACAAACTTGGTATTTTACAAATATGTTATTTGAAGTTGTAAAATTTCCAGTTTTCCTTCTGTTATTTTTGCTTGTTACATTCTATAGTGGCCAGAAAAGATATATTGTATGATTTCAATCACTTTTAATTTATTGAGACTTGTTTTGTGGCCTAAGATATGGTCAATTCTTGAAAAATGATCTATCTGTACTTGAGAAGATTGTGTATTCTGTTGTTGGTTGGAGTATTCTACATAGGTCTGTTAGATCCAGTTGCTCTATACTGTTGTTCAAGTCCTCTGCTTCCTATTAGACATTTTGTCTAAATGTTGTATCAATTGTTGAAAGTGAAGTATTAAAGTCTTCAACTATTAGTGTAATACTTCCTTATTGCTACCTTCAATTCTGTCAATACTTGCCTCCTGTTTTGGGGGCTCTGTTGTTTGGTGTGTATATATTTATAATTGTTATATCTTCTTTATATACTGATCCTTTATAAATATATATACTTCTTTGTCTTTTATAACAGTTTTTGACTTAAAGTTTATGTTATCTGATATTAGTAAAGCCACTGTAGGTCTCTCTTGGTTAGTATTTGCACAGATATCTTTCCTCATCTTTCAGTATCTAGAACAAAAAAGAAGAAGAAGAAGAAGAAAAAGAAAATACTACACTCCCAATCCTTGCAGCTTAGCTCTAAGTTGGGGTACTTCAGTGCTAAGCAAGACTACCTACAACTCTTAGTCTTCCTCTGTTGTGTGGAGCCTAGAGATTCACCTCATGTGCAAGCCTAGAATTTTCTCAGGTTTCTTCTGAGATGTCTCCAGTCCTGGGTGTGCCCGTTGTACTCCATTTTCTGCAGGATACACTCTGGCACCTCTGAACCTTTATTCCCTCAAGAAACTTCTTCCTGTCCCTCTTCCTTCCTGGGCTTTTGGGTCTGCTGCTTGCCCTACCTGCTGTCCCTTGCTCCAGTTTGCTTTAAATGTTACAGCAACTGCCACTGGTAAAGCAACTCCAACGTGAGTGGGAAGAGCAAAACAAAAGTCAGCTTTTGTGCCAGTCCCTTGGGAAAGTACCAGATAGGTCAAAATGCAAAACCACAATATTTTAAGGTTGTTATTAGCTCTCTTTACACCCATAAGCTGCATCAGGAATGTCAGTATGTGCCATCCCAGTGGCAGCCACAGCCATGCTGGGAAATGGAGGATGGTAGGGAAATGAGTGAAAAAGCTTCAGGGTTCTCTTAATTCTGCTTTTATCCTCATTGAACACTCTCCTGGCTACTGTATGGTTTGGATTAAATTCCAGAATTCTTTTTTTTTTTTTTTTTTAAATATGGAACGCTTCACGAATTTGCGTGTCATCCTTGCGCAGGGGCCATGCTAATCTTCTCTGTATCGTTCCAATTTTAGTATATGTGCTGCCGAAGCGAGCACAAATTCCAGAATTCTTAAAAAGCTGTTTCTATCAGTCTTTTCCAGCTTATGATGGATTCAGTGGAGGGGCTGATTCTTCGAGAGCCCTACTCTGAATTTTCTGTGACAGCCATCCTAAATGTGGTTTGTTTGTTTTGTGTTTATACTGCTTGGATTTCACTGAGCCTCCTGTTGGTATAGTTACGTATTTTACCAAATTTGAGAAATTTTTCAACCATTATATTTTCAAATATTTTTTCTGCCTCATTTTCTCTTTCTTCTCCTTGTGAGATTCTAATTACCTTTTTATATTGTTTTATAAAACCCTTTTGTTTTTTTAAGGACTTTATTTATTCATAGAGACAGAGAGAGAGAGAGAGAGAGGGAGGCAGAGACACAGGCGGAGAGAGAAGCAGGCACCATGCAGAGAGCCTGACGTGGGACTTGATTCAGGGTCTCCAGGATCACGCCCTGGCCTGCAGGCGACGCTAAACCGCTGCGCCACGCCACCGGGGCTGCCCTGTTTTATAAAACCCTAATGTGTGTGTGTTATGCATGTACACAAAGCTTTAGGGATCAGGTCTTCAACTTCATTGCCTTGCCTACCAACGCTGTTTTGCTGTTAAATCCACCCAGTTAATTTTTTATTATGGATATCGGATATCCATAATAGAATTTGCTTTTTGTATATTTAGTTCTAGAATTTCCATTTATTTCTTTTTTATAGTTCATACACCTCCCCTAAGATTTCCTATTTTATTCATTGATTGTGAGGTATATCTTTCTTTATATTCTTCAGCAGAGCTATATTAGCTGCTTTAAAATTTTTTTTTCTTAAGATTTTTAATTTATTTATTCATGAGAGACACAAAGAGGCAGAGACACAGGCAGAGGGAGAAGCAGGCTCCATGCAGGGAGTCTGAGTTGGAACTCAATCCCGAAACTCCGGGATCACGCCCTGGGCCGAAGGTGTTGCTAAACTGCTGAGCCACCAGGGCTAGGGCTGCCCAGCTGCTTTAAAATTCTTAAATGTCATTTTTTCTCTTGGGAGTGAGCCACATTTTCTTTATTCTCTATTTTTGACCCTGAAATCTGTTCAGTTTCTCTCCAAAGAATGTTAGTTTCTGTTGTTGCTGCTATTGCTTCATCAGGCACTTAGATTGGCTGGACTAAAAATATGAACTCCCTCCCTGCAGTCAGCAGCTCTTATATCTGAATTCTTTTATTTTTCTAAAAGATTTTGTTAGAGAGAGAAAGAGAGAGCACTCACAAGAGGGGGAGTGATGGGCAGAGGGAGTAGGAGAAGCAGACTCCTCATGGAGCAGGGAGCCTGACATGGGGCTTAGTTCCAGGACCCCAGGATCATGACCTGAGTCGAAGGCAGGTGCTTAACCAACTCAGCCGCCCAGGCGTCCCTGAGTCCTTACTTTCAGCCACTAGCTGTAATATTAGTTACCTATTGTATCACAAATTTCTACAAAGTTTAGCTCCTTAAATTAACAAACATTTATTTCACACGGTTCTTTTTTTTTTTTTTTAAGATTTTATTTATTCATGAAAGACAGAGAGAGAGAGAGAGAGAGAGAGAGAGGGAGAAAGAGGCAGAGACACAGGCAGAGGGAGAAGCAGGCTCCATGCAGGGAGCCTGATATGGGACTCGATCCAGGGTCTCCAGGATCATGGCCCTGGGCTGTAGGCAGTGCTAAACCGCTGCGCCACCGGGGCTGCCCCAAAGCTTCTTTATGTGGCTATTGGCAGAAGGCTTTAGTTCTTCATTTTAGTTCCATATAAGCCTGTCCATGACATAGCAACTGGTTTCCCCCAGAGCCAGTGATACAAAAGAGTGGGAGAGAGAATATGCCCAAGACAGAGTCAGTAGGGTCTTTAAAAACCTAATCTTGTGATAAGCGTCCTGTCCCTGCCATAAGTGATCAAGCCCTGAGGCCTGCAAGGGGTCTCTGCACAGGTTTCCATCAGCCCACAGGCAATAGCATGGCAGCCATCCCCTCCAGCGTCATACTTACGGCCACGTACTTATGGCCACCTACTGTTACCGGCACTGCCTGGGTTCCACTTTTTGTAACAGCTCCTGTGGAAGTGCAGAGTATCCTGGGGAAGCCATCCCTCACCACCTGGGTCTCCCGATGGTGGACCCAGGTCACTGCTGGGCAAGCTTCTTTTCCAGGAAGTCTACTTTCCCATTCATGGCTACAGGGTTGGGAGTCTCCAGAATGCTGGAAATCTTCCCAGGCCTTCAGCAGCACAATCACCTGTGACTTGGCTCTGGAAGCCAAGAGGAAGCAGGTTGGTAGTCAACCTGGCAAAGTCAACATTGAGCCCTCATCCTGAGTGGCCACCACCAGGCTTCAGGAAATACCAGGCTCATCAGAGCCCTTAGACTAGGCAGACTGCAAGAAGCAAAAGCAGTTGGGTTCTTTTATATCAAAAACAGCAAAACTATTTTGCTATAAAGCTATGCATGTCTGGGGAGCAGAGAGTATATGGGGGAATTTCTGAACACTCAATTTTGCTATGAACCTAAAATGTTTCTTTAAAAAAATCCAAAGCTGGGGTGCCTGGGTGGCACAGTTGGTTAAGCATGCAACTCTTGGTTTTGGGCTCAGATCATGATCTCAGCGTTATGAGGCAGAGCCTGTTGTCAGGCTCCATGCTTAGCGTGGAATCTGCTTGTCCCTCTCCCTCTGTTCTTCCTGCTGCTCACTAGCTCTTTCTCTCAAATAAATAAATTTTTTTCTAAAAAATCCAAAGCTAAAAACAACAACAAAAAAATCCAAAACTACTAAAACAAATCTTGGAAGTGACATACCATCACTTCTACTCTATTCTTTTGATCATACAGACTAAACTTGGTATAACATGGGAAGGGACTAAACATGGTGATAAATAACAAGAGGCATCATTGGGGGCTGATAGATAGCCCAAATTTGTTAAAGTAGGCCTAGATGATTTCATTGGTGAATTCTATCAAGTATTTAAAGAAGGAGTAATGCCAACTTCTAAAATCCTCTTTCATAAAAGTGATGATAAAACACTTCCCCACTCATTCTATGAGGTCAGCATCATCTTGGTAGTATGATAAGGCATAGATATTGATAGAGAGGAAATGTGCAGATCAATATCCTATGTGGGATTTATTCCAGAAGTGCAAGGTTGAGTTAACATTCAAGAACTAACCAGTGTAATTCACCACAGCAATAGAGTAAGGAAAAGCCATATGAACATCTTACTAGATATACAAAAAGCAAAAAGCCTATGACAAAATACAATATCCATTTATGATTTTACAAAGCAAACAACAGCAAAATCTCTCATCAAAGAAGGAATAGACAGTAACTTTCTCAACTTGAGAAAAGGCATCTGCAAAAAGCTACAGCTAATACCACACTCAATGGTAAAGAATTTAACTATTTTCCATTGTGATCAGGAGTAAAACAAGGTTGCCCTTTTTTACCACTCTTCTTAAACATTATACTGTAAGTCCTAAGTAGTGCAACAACAACAACAACAACAAAAAGAAATTAAAAGTATACATATTGGAAAGGAAGAAGGAAAAAAACTGTCTCTGGCTATAAAGACAGATTGTCTAAGTAGAAAATCACAAAGAATCTACAAAAAAAAGCTTCTTGAACTAGGTTAGCAAGATTGCCATATAAAAGGTTAATATAAAAAGTCAATTGTATTTCTAGTAACTGTATACTAGTAATGAATGATTGGAAATTGAATACTTTTAAAAGTACCATTTAAAATAACACCAAAGAACCCATATAATAGGTATAAATCTGACAAAGTATATGTAAGGTCTATATGCTGAAAACTACAAAGATGGACAAAATGATTCAAACAAGGCCCAAATAGAGAAAAACATAGCATTCATAAACTGGAAGACTCAATATTGTTAATATATGTCTCTTCTCTCTAATGTATTTTTTAAGTTTTTTATTATTTTTTTTAAAGATTTTTATTTATTTATTCATAGAGACAGAGAGGCAGAGACACAGGCAGATCTCTAATGTATTTTTAAATTCAACTCAATTCCTATTTACATCCCATCAAGGTGTTTTTTTTTTTTAAAAGATTTTATTTATTTATTCATGAGAGACACAGAGAGAGAGAGGTAGAGACAGAGGGAGGTAGAGGCAGAGGGAGAAGCAGGCTTTCTGTGGGGAGCCCAATGTGGGACTCGATCCTGGGGCTCCAGGATCATGCCCTGAGCCAAAGGCAGATGCTCAACCGCTGAGCCACCCAGGCATCCCAAGGTTTTTTATTTTAGAAAACAATGAGCTAATTCCAAAATTTTATATAAAAGGCAAAAGAAATAGAATAGCTAAAGTTATTTTTAAAAAAGAACACAGTTGAAGGACTCATACAACCTGATTTTAGGCCTTATGAAAAGCTATGTATGTCATTGGCTAGACAGTGTACTACTGGCAAAATGACAGACAGAGATCAATGGAAAAGAATAGAGAGTGTAGAAATAGACCCATGCGTATATCGTCAATTGGTTTTTGACAAATATGCAAGTATCAAGAAATAATGCTAGAGCAACTAGATGGCCACAAGCCAAAAACCAAAACAAACTGCAACAATCAAAAAAAAAAAAAAAAAAAGACACCCCCCCAAAATAAACCTTTACCATATACCATATAAGAAATCAAATGAAAATGAATCACAGACCTAACTATAAAAGCTAAAACTGTAAAACTTCTATATAAAAGCATAGAAGAAAACATTTGTAACTTTGGCAAAGATCTCTTAGGTATAACAACAAAATCACAATCCACAAAAAAATGAATTGGACTTCATCAAAATTAGAAACCTTTGCCCTTCAAAAGGTGTTTCATTCTTTTAACTAAAGCATTCAGTTAAAAGAATGAAAAGCCACAAACTAAAAGAAAATATTTATTTAATTATCAGAAGTCAATATTAGTTGACTCAAAAATTGGCACAGATTTTGAACAGATACATTACAAAGAATGTATATAATGGCAAATAAGCAGAAGGAAATATACTCAAATCATTAGTCATGAGAAATGCAAATTAAATCTCCAATGAGATTTTTTTTGGGGGAGTGCAGAAAGGTGCTTTTATTAGAGCAGAGGACAGGACCTGTGGGCAGAAAGAGCTGCTACAGTGAGAACTGCTATCAGAATAACTAAAATTAAAATCTGACAGTACCAAAAGCTGTAACTACAACTCTGATACACTGATGGTAGGAATGCAAAATGATACACACTCTGGAAAACAGTTTCATAATTTCTTATAAAGTTATATGTATATTTGCCATACAACCTACCAATCATACTCCAACCACACTTTGATTTCAAGTGAAATGAAAAATTATGTTCAATAAAAAACTGAGTGCAAATATATAGAGTGGTTTTATTCATAATCACCAAAAAATGGAATCATTCAAAATGTCAATTAGTTAGTGAATGGATAAAGTATGTACATCCATATAATTGAATATTTCTCATTAATAAAAAGGAACAAACTTGATACATCATTAAACACCAATAAATCTCATGCATTATGCTAAATGAAAAAAGCCAGACCCTAAATACTATATGCTGTGATTCACATATATTACACAGATGCATAACATATATGTTTATAATTATGAGCTTAGAAAGTACAATATAAAGTCCCATCTATATGTGTAGGTATGTTTATGTATATATATATATATATATATATATATATATATATATATATATATACACACACACATTCCCAGAAGCAATGAGCAAAACTAGTATCTTGATCTTGGTTTCTGAATACTATTCTTCACTGAAAGGAAGCAGGTTCTTTTATGACTATAAACAATGTAACTATATATGTATAAATAATAAAAAGGCAATCTTATAGGCCAGTTCCCTTCTAAATGATTCAAAGTCTTATCTTGTTAGTTACCACAGTTTTACTTTTTTGTGTTCAGTTTATGTTGGATTAAGGTGTCTTGAAAACATTACACTTTAGGGAAGTAGAGTTTAATCCCCACTCCTTGAGGGTGGACTAGACTTAGTAACTCAGTTCCAAAAAAATAAAAAATCAAAACATTTCATCAGAGAAACCCGGCAAGACACTGTTTTAGCCAAGAGATCAAGCTTAATATTGCTAGTGATGTTATATGGGTATGAGGTATCCCTGCTGTGATGTGATGAGAGCTTTTCACCTCTGTAGTATTCTTTCCAGAAACCCATAACCCCAGTCTAATCATGAGGAAATATATTAGATAAACTCAAATTAAGGAATATTCTACAAAAATATCTAATCAGTACCACTCAGCTGTCAAGATAATGATAAACAAGGAAAGACCAACCGTCTCAGACCAGAGGAGACAAAGAAGACATAACTGTCTGCAATGTGTTATCCTGTAATGGATTCTGGAACAGAAAAAGACATTGAAAGAAAAACTAATGAAATCCAAAATTGTCTGGTTTATTTAATAATAATATGCCAATGTTTCCTAGTTTTGACAAATATAATACAATAATGTGAGATGATAACACTAGGGGAAACTAAAACTGGATGGGGAATATACAAGAATTCTCTACAATTTCTGCAACTTGCTGTAAATCTGATTCAAAATAAAAAGTTTATTTAAAAAATTACTATCACACCTACTTTGTAAAGTCCTTTCCTATACTTTAAGAGAACAGCTTCCTATGTCATTTTGCCATCTTCTGAGAGAAAAGTTCTATTTCTATACTTCTTCCTTTTCATTCCTAGCAAGGAGACAATGATAAGAATTTATACCTGGTATATCTGGTACATTGCTAGTAAGATACAGTAAATACCCTATAAGTAGTTGTTATTATCTTCGTATTTTTCCTTATACAGAAAGGTATATAATTTAATTATAACTTCTTTTCTACTAGGAAATAATCTAACAGCTCTGCCTATTGGTATCCATAATCTTTTTTCACTGAAGGAGATAAATTTTGATGATAACCCTTTGCTGAGACCTCCAATGGAAATCTGTAAAGGAAAACAACTGTATACTATTGTACACTATCTACAGAGGGAAGATCAAAGAGACGGTAGGCGATCAGTGAGTGACCTACTAGCTTATAAGTAATTTTCTAGTATCATCTATAAATTAAAAAGATAGTATACTTTAAAAAGATAGTATGCTTTCAATGTGGCAGAGGCATTAAAATATTTATCATCTTCCCTTTTCTGAAGGTTAGGAGTTTATTTTGACAATTCAGATGATTTAATCTGGGTCTATATAAACTAAACCATTGAAAACAGGCAAACCCAAGTGGATGGATTAGCTGCTCAATGCCCTTCAAACAGGTTTTTCATCATGGTTGTGCCCAGACTTAGGCCACATAAAAATCTCTTTACTGGTTCTGATCTGTATCACCACATGTAGTAGTTCCAAAATTCTTATCTAGCCTTGAAGAAAGTACTTAAATCTTTTGTACTGAAGCCAATCAGCTTTTGGCCCACTATGATCACCTGTGTACAGAGGGGGGTACTCTCCATTCTTTGTCCTTAAGTATTCCATTGATTGTCCCTGATTATTTCAGAGAGCGTGTCCATTTTCTTTCAATGTCCTTTAGCTGGGACAGATGGAGATCAGTTTCTGCAAGCCTTTCACATGGAAATTTCACCAACTAATTCTTTCCTTAGGGGTAAATTCCCAACAACTAAGCTTTTTTCCTGAGACACTGACTTTGCTTGTCACAATCAGTGACAGCTGTCATCCAGATTTTGGTTCTCCAATTCAATGAGTATTTAAGAAGTATTAAATCAATTTAATTAGTATGGATCCAGATTTGGGGAAATACACAAAACTGTCCCCACCCCCAAATCATTCTATAATGTCCTTGTCTGTGTAATCAGGAGCTTATATCAGCATAATCTCACAGTCTAGCTAGATGGTCACTAAAAATGTACAGTCCTCTTTAAGTCACAACATACATCCATATGCATGGCTACCAGTTAGAAGTTTCTCTAAGACTTAGGCCTCATTGATGGAAAGAAACTAAGAGATAAAATTAAAAGTCACAGTAGCTGTTTGTTCTAACTTGTTATCCAAGTTGGTCCTGCTAATTATTATCATTAAAAAGGAATATTTTATGATAATTATTTCTATAAAGTATTTAGGAGTTTCCAAGAATCCATAAAGTATTCTTATTAAGTAACAGAATTTTATAGAGGTGGCAAGCGACCAAAGTCAGCAAAAATGAGAGAACCCTAGCCATTTATATCTTACCCAAGGTGCCCTCATACTGCAGGCATTCTGAGAGAGAGGAGAGGAAGTCATCATGGGAGATATATTTATTCTCCAATTAACAAAGAACATGGGATTCCTTCCTTAAAATTTTGCTTAGGATATTGGACTTTCATTTATATCATTAGCATACAATCTAGCCTGAGGGACTGAGATGATTACAGAGGGGTGGGAGATTGCTAGTTCTTAAAAATTCCCAAAGTACTTTAACAACAACAAAAATAGATCTAGTCTAAGATCTAAGCCAGCATTCATTAAATAAATGATTTGAATATAAAACATACATATATACACTATATTTATAGTAGATGTGAACTTGGCTTTTTATGATGCTACATAAAGAAGACAATTAAAAAGCTAGAATCAAAGGATGGAATTAAATTCATTTCAAATCCTTAGAGAATTAAAGAAAGTTTTGAAAATCACTTTAAAGTTGCTTATAATATACTTTTAAATGGCCATTACATGTTTTTGATTATTAAGATTTTGGACAAAATTGAACAAATGGTTCGAATTTCAGTTTGTATGTTAGGTCTGCATCTTACTTTTCAATTTTACTTGACACAGACATTTGATAGGAGCACAGAAGTAAGGAACCCAGATATAATAATAATAAGCTCAAAATAGAGTACTTTTTTCAAAGGAAATGGCTTAAATTTTCTTTTTATGTTCAAATGTAGAGAAAATCCTAGAGAAGATCTTCGTCATAGTTGCCAATAATATCACTATAACAAATTTTAAATATTTGTGTCAAAAATTAAACCTGGCAATCTCAGAAACAGATATGTCTACAAAAAGGTATGTATGAAGAACATGTGGTATAAGCTATTCTCATATTCTGATTTATATCATTTTGATATTACAAGGTTTTGAAATGTTATATTAACATGAATTTTAATTTGCTGTAAAAAACTCTGTTTTTAGTTTATATTTGAGAACCATGTGGATATAGTGGTTAAAAGTAAAGGCTCTCATGGAAGACTGTTTGGCTATAAATTACAACTAGTTTTGTGACCTTGGATAAGTTCCTTAACTTCTCAGTACTTTAGTTTTTCCACTGATAAAATGGATATATTTACCTAAGAGAGTTGTCATGAGATCAAGTTATTATTTTTTAAATAAAATTTTATTTATTTTTGAGAGACACAGAAAGAGAGGCAGAGACACAGGCAGAGGGAGGAAAAGCAGACTCCATGCAGGGAGTCCGATGTGGGACTCGATCCTGATCCTAGGAATCCAGAATCACGCCCTGAGCCAAAGGCAGATGCCCAACCGCTGAGCCACCCAGGTGTCCCATAGATCAAGTTATAAAGCATGTAGTACTGTAGCAGTAATACACTGCCTTAGAATAAAAACCCCATAATTACTGTTTTGAGATCTTGAGTAAATCTTAGAACTAAATGCTAATTGATTTCCTACAAGGAAACAAGGGTTGGCATGGGGCTGACTTTCAGTATTTGCCAAGCTTGGTGCTAATATTATATGAACTATCTTCACCAATAACTTAATCCTCACTTCAACCTGGTAAATTGGTTTGAAAACCTAGGTATACAGTATTTAAGTAATTTAAATCTTCTTAACTGGTAAGATAAAATAATATTATCTTTAAAATTTTCAGCCCTGTTTCATTAAGTGAGAGAGTCCTCCAAGCACTTCATAAGTGGAAAACAGAAAGTATCAACTTGTCACTAACTACTGCTGCTTTAAGAGACCAACTAACTCGGGCACTAACTATGATAGGAGCATATGAAATTATGGACAAAATAACAGCTTTAAAACTTTTTACATGTGCAATTAAATTCTGAACAGTATACCCATAATAAAAGCTGGAAACTTATGATGTACTTATATAATTGAAACTGGGTATAAGAGAATTGCATGTTATGTCTCTTTTCATGCATTCCTAAGAGATGCTGACAATTTATGGCTACCACTTTAATGTTATCATAATAAAATATGAGAGACACTATTTTGTGTACTTGTTCTGTTACCTTGGAATTATGATTAATAATTTTTAAAAAGAAATGATTCCATTAAAAATTCTTTATTATACATTGCTTTTATACAACCCAAGATTTATAGGTAATAAGGTCATTAGTAACTTGCATTGGAATTACAAAGCAGAGAAATTTCATTTTAGATGCTGGCTTAAAAACAGAAATGAATGTCCTACCATTTCTCCATTAGGAATGGGATAGGTCTGTTAAACATAAATCAGAGTCAAGGTCAGTAATCCTCTACAAATCTCTCTCAACTTTTAATATGGTTACATCCCAATAAACCCACTGTAAGTTGAAAATAATACAAGTCAAAAAAGTAGTTTATACCATAGCACCTTTACCCATTCATATATTGGTGAACACTTGGGCTGCGTCTATAATTTGGCTATTGTAAATAATACTGCCATAAATATATGCGTGCATGTATCCTCTGAATAATGTTTTTGTATTTTGGGGGTAAATACTCAAGAGTGTGATTACTGGATCATAGGGTAGTTCTATTTTTAACTTGAGGAACATCCATACTGTTTTCCCCAGTGGCTACACCAATTTACATTCCTACTAACAGGGCATGAGTATTCCTAGAGACCAAGAAAATACTGTTTCTTCAAAACTCTTTCCTTTGCAGTTAAGCTTAAAACAAACAAAAATCAGCTTACACAACTGAAGCCAAAGAAGCTCCAGATGAAACCAGCTTTAAGTTAACGGTGAGGAAGAAAACACTGCATTGTGTTTGGATTCTGAGGGCAAAAACTGTTTATTAGCATTGTACTATAGTAGGAAGAGAATGATTAAAACTGTAGTTTCTAGAGTCTGTGAATACAATGCATCTTTCAAAAAAGAGCTTAGGAGGCTTACTCTTGAATAATTTACATAAACAAATACAATTCAAAACTATATATAATTTTCACAATTATTATTTTGACTCTTCTGATTTAGCTAATTTTTCACAAACATTTGAAGTAATGAAATCAATTAAAGGTTTCATTTGTGTAACAGAAAAGTAAACTAGCAACTTATCTGCACTAAAAATTTTTATCTTGTGAAAAGTATGTTGTCAAAACAAAAATGCATTTCTTTTGGCTTTCTATCTAGCTAACAAATTTTACTGATAAGAAGCTAATTTCCATTCTTAAAGAAGTTAGTATTTTTTAAAATATTTTTTCCCAAAGAATGAGGGCTTTGTAAAGTTTTTATGTTTCAACTATATAGAGAAACTGAGCAGTATCAGGATGCTTTGCTTTTCTCCTGTTTAAGATTCTATGTTTTGGCCTCATTTTCTCAGGCTCTTTTCTGTGACATAAGATGCCTGTTGGTAGCTCATAAAAGAGTTGATTTATTTCTTTGTATCTAGTATTATAGAAAATGAGTCCAATTAGATTGTTTTTTACTGATACATCTTAGCAGATTATAACCGGAACAGGTGAGTGGTTTCTTTTATCCCTAACCTTATTTTCACAATGCTGATGATGAATAAGACAAATTTAAATACCAGCAAAAGGAAACTTCATCTGAAAGCATAGAACATAGCCAAATCCATCCACTCATCCCAGATCAGGTTAGGGCATATGTAGTAACTGCTACCGTTACCTCTACAACAGACCCCATTTTCTGTTCCTTCTTGGCATCCTACTAGATAACGTCTCCAAGCTTCCCTTGTGGTTAGGTGTTGCTCCTGTGATTGACTTCTCCAAATGAAACATAGGCAGAAATGACGTAAGTTGCTTTCAGACCTAGCTCCTAAATAGACATACCATTCCCTGGCTGGTTGGAGGTCCCGGGCATGGCAGACCCATAAAACTAGGGAGTCTTGCTCCCTGAGTCTCAAATCAGAAGACAGCTCTTCAACTAGGCATGGCTATTTTGCACTGCTGAATAAGTTATAAATTCTGAGGTCTGAGGTCAAGACCACACCCCAAGGGATGTTTTGTTATCTTACCCTAACCAAAGGAGTGGCATCTCCCAAGCAAGAGCAGATCCACAACTGTCCTAGTACCAAAGTTGCAGAAAACAAAGAGAAATCTGTGAGGGTTCTATGATTCAGTAAATACCCTTACCTTACCTTCATTTATATTACCATTCCTCCTTATTGGTAGAATTAAAGGAAGAATTAGAAAAATTGAGAGCAGGCTGAACTTCCTATAGAAGTCACCAAAAGAAAAGTTTAGTATATGGAGGATAATCAATAGCAGACATTAATAGAGTTCCATTTAACATTTAATAGCAGCCATTCATAGAATTCTACTTAACATTTAAATATTTTAAGCCCTGTTAATCTTTATGACTATTATGCCCCTTGAGGTAATCATAGCTGAATTTTCCACAGTTTATCTTGGCTTATTATCATGTGTACCATACCTCTATTTTATTATATTTTAGTATATGTGCTGCCGAAGCAAGCACATTTTTTATTATATTTTAATTTGAAAACATGGCAAAACAGCAGTTAAATAAGTTTTTAAACAGGAAACAACATAATGGTAGTTAAATCTGGGGGGAATGAGATGACACCTAACTTGTATTTATTTAGTTTTTTTGCTCATTTGTATTTTCTATTTTTTTCCCCCAATGAGTATATGTTACAAAAAAGAGTAAAAATGAAGTCACATAATCCTATTCTCTTAATACATTACAGTCAATTTAATGTTTGCAAGTTATCTTTTACCTTGGTGTTTATAACCATACGCATATAGTTTGTCTTATATAATAGCAGTGCAATACATACATTTGGAACCAAACAATTTTGCATTCCTGCTTTGCCCCTAATGGTCTTGTGAAAGTCATTTAATCTGTGCCCTGATTTTTCCCTTCTGATAAAAAAAATTTCTAAAGTGTTGTGCTTTACATGAGTTCTCATGTACATGAATACATGAGAACTTAGTGCATAATGTATTAAATGCAAAAAAATCAAAATAGTGTTCTAACATGTTTTATAATTAGCAACTATTAATATATATTAAACTTTTATCATATTTCCCCCATTTTCCTATATGGTTTTCATAGTTATATTTTGGTAACTATTCCATCTGTTGTTTAATATTCCATTATGAAACATAGTAATAAAATACAGTTGACCCTGAACAATGTGAAGTTGGGGTGCTGACCCTCCATGCAGTTGAAACCCATATATAAATGTTTGCCTTTCCAAAAGCTTAACAACTAATAGCCTAAGGTTGAGCAGAAGCTTTACCAATAATATAATTGATTAATGCATATTTTACATGTTATATCTATTATATGCTATATTCTTACAATAAAGTCAGTTAGGAAAAAAGAAAATGTTATTTAGAAAATCATCAGGAAAACATTTTCAGTACTGTACTGTATTTATAAAAAAAAATACACATATGTGGACCCGTGGAGTTCAAACCCATGTTATTCAAAAGTTAACTGTAGTCTAAAAATGTTGGGCAGTTGGCATTTGGGTTGCTTCCAATATTTGACATTCTTGACATTTCTGCATTAAACATTTTTTTCAAAAATTTATTGTACTAAAACACGTAACAAAATTTACCATCTCAACCATTTTTAAGCATATAGTGCAATTGTGTTAAATATATTGAACAATGTTATGTGATCATCACATGTGTGATCATTTCCATACTTTCATCTTATAAAACTTAAACTCTATATTAATTTTTAAAAAATATTTATTTTTTATCCCTAACCTTATTTTAGCAAACCAAATCTGATAAAACATTAAACAGTCATTTATCAAATCAAATAATTTATTTATTTACTTGAGGGAGAGAGAGGGAGGGAAAAAGCATCCACGAGTGGGGGGCTAAGGGGGAGAGGGAGAAGCAGACTCCTCACTGAGCACAGAGCCCAATGCAGAACCTGATCCCAGGACCCTGAGATCATGACCTGAGCTGGAAGGCAGACGCTGAATTAACTGAGACACCCAGGGACCCTGAAACTCTATACTCCTTAAATGATAACTTTCCATTCCCCATTTCCCTTAACTCCTGACATCCACCATTCTTTTTGTCTCTATGATTCTGATTACACTAAGTACTTCATATAAGTGGAATCACAGTGCTTACATTTTTGTGACTGGCTTATTAATTTACTGTTAAAATAATCACTGATGGGAGATTTAACTTCTACCATTTTGCTATTTGTTTTCTATATGCTATATAGCATTTTGACCCTCATTTCCGGCCTTATAATCTTCTTTTGAGTTTAGCTAAAAATTTTTTTGCTGTGCAATGTTTAAATTCCCTTCGTATTTACTTCTGTGTTCCATAGGTATTTTTTCTTTATGGTTTTTTCTTTATACTATGGGGATTACATTTAACATGCTAAAGTTGTAATATTCCAATTTGCATTTATACCAGCTTAACTTCAATAACATACAAAAACTCTGCTCCTTTAGAGCTCTGTCCCTATCCCTTTTGGTTATATGTCACAAAATTACATATTTACACAATGTATGCCCCAAAACATAAACTAGTAATTCTTTTAAAGCATTAATCTCCTAAATATGTAGACAACAGAATGTAGAATTACAAGCCAAAGTCACAATAATACTAACTTTTAGACTAATTTTTTTAATGTATCAATCTCTTAAATCATTTAGAAAGAAAAAAAAAGAGTTACAAACCAAATTTATAATAATACTAGCTTATGTAATGAGGTCAGTATTATCCTGATACCAAAACCAGATAAAGACACTACAAAAAACCCCAGAACTATAGGCTGTATGTTCATTTCTGATGAACCTAGATGCGAAAATCCTTAGCAAACCAAATCTGATGAAACATTAAACAGTCATTTATCACAATCAAGTGGTACTTATTTCCAGAATGTGAGGGTGACTCAATATTTGTAAATCAATCAATGTGATGCTATGTATCAACGAGAAAGAATAAAAATCATATAATCATTTCAGTAGATGCAGAAAAAGCATCTGACAAAGTGCAACATCCATTCATGATAACAACCCCCCCCCTTTAAAAAAAAAGATTTATTTATTTATTCATGAGAGACAGAGAGAGAGAAAGAGAGGCAGAGGCATAAGCAGAGGGAGAAGCGGCTCCTTGTAAGGAGTCCAATGTGAGACTTGATCCTGGATCCTGGGATCATGCCCTGAGCTGAAGGCAGATGATCAACTGTTGAGCCACCCAGGTGTTCCCATGGTAACAACCCTTAACAAAGTAGATTTAGAGAAAACATACCTCCCATACAAAAAGGGCCATATATGAAAAACCCATATCTAACATCACACTCAATGGTGAAAAACAGAGTTTTCCCTAAGGTCAGAAATAAGACAAGGATGTCCACTCTCACCACTTTTATTCAACATAGTACTAGGAAGTCCTAGCCATAGCAATCAGATGAAAAAAGAAATAAAAGTCACCTAAACTGGTAAGGAAGAAATAAAACTTTTACTATTTGCAGATGACATGATACTTTATATAGAAAACCCTAAAGACTCCACAAAAAAACTACTACAAGCAATAAATGAATCAAGTTGCAGGACACAAAATCAATATACAGAAATCTTTTGCAATATTAATAATGAAGCAGTAGAAAGAGAAGTTAAGAAAACAATCTCCTCCCAAAAAGAAAACAATCCTATTTATAGTTGTACCAAAAATAATACCTAGAGATAAAATTAACCAAGGAAGTGAAAAGACCAACTATAAAACACTGAGGAAGAAACTGAAGACCACACAAATGAAAAGATATTACATGATCATGGATTGGAAGAACAAATATTATTAAAATGTCCATACTACCCAAAGCAGTCTACAGATTTAATGCAATCCCTACCAAAATACCAATAGCATTTTTCAAACAACTAGAACAAACAGTCCTTGGATTTGTATAGAACCACAAAAGACCCTGAATAGCCAAAACAATCTTAAAAACAAAACAAAACAAAACAAAACTGGAGGAGTCACAATCCCAGATTTCAAGATACACTACAAAGCTGTAGTAATCAAAATAGTATGGTAGTGGCACAAAAACAACACACAGATTATCAGAATAAGAGTCCAGAAACAAACCCATAATTTCATGGTCAATAAACCTTGAGAAAGGAGGCAATATCTAATGGAAAAAAGTCTCTTCAACAAATGGTGTTGAGAAATTAGACATCTAGATGCAAAAGAATGAAAGTGGATCGCTTTCTTACACCACACACAAAAAACTTAAAGACCTAAATGTGAGATCTGAATTCATAAAAGTCCTAATAGAGAGCACAAGCAGTAACTTCTCTGACATTGGCCATAGCAATATTTTTTAAGATATGTCTCCAGAGGCCAGGGAAACAAAAGGAAAAATAAACTAATTGGACTACATCAAAAGAAAAAGTTTCTGCACAGTGAAGGAGATAATCAACAAAACTAAGAGACAACTTACTGAGTGGGAGAAGATACTTGCAAATGACATACTCAATAAAAAGTTTAGTATTCCAAATCTGTAAGAACTTATACAACTCAGGGCAGCCCAGGTGGCTCATCGGTTTAGCGCCGCCTTCAGCCCGGTACGTGATCCTGGAGACCCAGGGTCGGGGTCAAGTCCCGCGTGGGCTCCCTGCATGGAGCCGGCTTCTCCCTCTGCTTGTGTCTCTGCCTCTCTCTCTGCATCTCTCTGTGTCTCTCATGGATAAATAAATAAAACCTTAAAAAAAAAAAAGAACTTATACAATTCAACACCAAAACAAATAAATAATCCAATTAAAAAAGGGCAGAAGACATGAACACACATTTCTCCAAAGAAGACACACAGATAGCCAACAAATACATGAAACAGTGCTCAATATCACTGATCATCAGGG
This sequence comes from Vulpes lagopus, assembly GCF_018345385.1. Taxonomy (NCBI): domain Eukaryota; kingdom Metazoa; phylum Chordata; class Mammalia; order Carnivora; family Canidae; genus Vulpes; species Vulpes lagopus. The sequence continues at coordinate 17,491,788 of NC_054836.1, read as the reverse complement.
AAATGCTAATCAAAACCACACGTTACACCTGTCAGAACGGCTAAAATAAAAAACACAAGAAACAGCAAGTGTTGGCAAGGATATGCAGAAAAAGGAATCCTGATGCACTATTGGTGGGAATGTAAACTGGTAGAATCACTGTACAAAAAGGGATTCCCCCAAAAATTAAAAATAGAATTACCAAATGATCCAGTAATTCAATCCAGTAATTGCACTATCGGGTATTTACCCAAAAAATACAAAAACACTAATTTGAATGATATACGCATCCCTATGTTTATGGCAGCATTAATTACAAGCATATTTACAACAGCCAAATTATGGAAGCAGCCCAAGTATCCATCAATAGATGATTAGATAAAGAAGTAGTAGTATATATAAAAAAAGCAGTAGTATACATATGTGTATGTGTGTGTGTATATATATATATATATATATATATATACACACACACATATATATAATGGAATATTACTCAGCAATAAAAGGAATGAAATCTTGCCATTTGAAACAACAGGGATGAATCTAGAGAGTATAATGCTAAATGAAATAAGCCTGTCAGAGAAAGACAAGTATCATATGATTTCGCTCATATGTGGTATTTATTTTTAAAAAAGATTTTGTTTATTCATTAGAGACACAGAGAGAGAGAGAGAGAGAGAGAGAGAGAGAGAGAGAGGCAGAGACACAGGCAGAGGGAGAAGCAGACTCCATATAGGGAGCTTGACGTGGGACTTGATCCTTGGTCTCCAGGATCAGGCCCTGGGCTGAAGGCGGTGCTAAACCGCTGAGCTACCCGGGCTGCCCTTCATATGTGGAATTTAAAAACCAAAACAAATGGAGAGAAAAAAGGGACAAATAAAAAAATGGACTCTTAGAGAGAAAGGATTATTACCAGAGGGGAGGTGGCTGGGGGGATGGGTGAAATAGGTAAAGGGGATTAAGAGTATATTTATCTTGATGAGTACTGAGTAATACGTAAAATTGTTGAATCACTATGTTGTATATCTTAAACTAATATAATATTCTATGTTAACTATACTGGAATAAAAATAAAATAAAATAAAGTAACCCATATATTTACCATTCCCCATCCCAATCTCCTAATGTGCAAGGTTGCTGAAGCAGCTGCATAAAACCTGCAGGAGCCAGGGGGCAGTAAAAGGACCCTGTCCTCTAAATATCAGATATCTGAGCTCTTCTTGTTGATTATCGCTTTTTTTCTTTTTTTAAGAGAGAGAGAGCAGGGAGGGGCAGCGGGAGAGGGAGAGCAGGCTCATAGAACCTGATATGGGGCTCTCTCTTACAACCCTGAGATCAGGACCCAAGCTGAAACCAAGAGTCAGACGCTTAACCGAGCTACCCAGGCACCCCTGGTTGCTGCTTCTAAACAAAGAGGTTCAGACAAAAGATGGGTGACCATTGTTGCACCTCCTCCAATTGTTGTAGCCCCTCTCCCTCTGGCTGAAGTGACTTTTCTGGGACTTAAAAGGCTGGTATACTTCCCTCCTCCCTTCATTTTTCTCCTTTTCCTCTTTTGGGAGCTAGACATTAAAAACTAGGACATTCAAAAACAACGGTATATACTGGAAAATTAGACAGTGAGCATGTATATATGTTCAGGGAAAGACTCAGAAAAGACATTAAATTTGAACCTCATGCTGATCCTCAGCATAGACAACCTACAACAATCAAAACAAAAAACAGCAAACCAAATTATTAGATCAAAATATCTTCTATGAGGCCAGTATTATCTTGATAACAAAACGAAACAAAGATATCCCAAGAAAAGGGCAGATCAATATATGCCTTACAAATAAAGATGCAAAGATCCTCACCAAAATACAGGTAAAGCAAATCTGGCAATATATAAACAGAATTATATACCATGACCAGGTGGGATTTATGCCAGGAATGCAAGATTGATACAACAAATGAAAATCAATGTAATGACATATTAATAAGGACAAAAACCACATGATCTTCTCAGCAGAAAAAAAATGCAATACTTCTGCAAGATAAAAACATGCAGCAAACTAAGACTAGAAGGTAACTAACTCAATCTGATAAAGGGTACCTACAAAACCCCTCACAGCTAGCATCATACGTAGTGGCAAAACACTGATTGCTTTCCTCTTAGTTTCAGGAACAAGACAAGGATGTCTATTCTTACCACTTCTATTCAAATTGTGCTGAAGTGTCAAGCCATGGCAATTAGGCAATAAAAGAAATCATATTGGTAAAGAAAAAATAAAACTATATTTGCAGATAACATAATCTTGTATATAGAAAATTTTGATGAGGGCAGCCCCGGTGGCGCAGCAGTTTAGTGTCGCCTGCAGCCTGGGGTGTGATCCTGGAGACCTGGGATCAAGTCCCGCACCGGCTCCCTGCATGGAGTCTGCTTCTCCTTCTGCCTATGTCTCTGCCTCTCTGCCTGCCTCTCTCTCTCCGCCTCTCAATAAATAAAAAATTAAAAAATTTAAAAAAAGAAAATTTTGATGAACTATTATTAAAAACCCACTAGAATCAGTAAATGAATTTAGTAAGCTAGGAGGATACAAGATCAATTTACAAAAATTATTTTTATTTTATTTATTTATTTTTAAATTAACTATTTTTATACAGTTACAGTGAACAATCTGAAAATGCAATTAAGAAAATTATCCCATGTATAATACCATGTATAACATCAAAAAAATACTTACAAATTTAACACAAGAAGTGGAAGGCTTGCAAACACAACACTTTACATCACTCAAAGAAATTAAAGAAGACTTAAATAAATAGAAAGGCATCTATGTTCATGGATTGTAAGACGGCAATATTCCCCAAACTGATCCACACATTCAATGTAATCTTTACTAAAGCACAGTTGGCTTTTGTAGAGATTGATAAACTGATCCTAAAATCCATATAGAAATGAGAGACCCAGATGAGCAATCCTGAAAATTGATAACCAAGTTGGGAAACTCATGCTTCTCAATTTCAAACTTACTACAAAGGTACAGGATTCAAGAAAAAATTTACTTGTTGAAGCCCTTAACCCCACTGTGACTATATTTGGATAGAGGGCGGGTAAGAAGCTAATAAATGTAAGTGAGGTCATAAGGGAGGGGCTTTAATCCAAAAGGACTGGTGCCCTTATAAGAAAAGGAAGAGACCCATGAGTTTCTCCACCATGTGAAGACACAGTGAGAAGGCAACCATCTGTAAGCCGAGACAGAGCTCTTGCCAGGAACTCAATCAGCAAACATCCTGATTTGGGAATTCTAGCCACAAATGTGAGAATATTAAATTGTGTTATTTAAGCTAAAAAAAAAAAAAGCCCTCATGTTTTGAATTATGTGGTTTAGAAAATAACCACCCTTCTGTTATATTTGTGTTTCTTAAAACGATATCAGTTCTGATGTGATACATTCTGGTAATATAGTCCTGGGGAGGTGAGTTGAAATCTGGTATGATATTCCTATGGGTAAGGAAGGGGCTTTTCTTGAAGAATAAACTGAAAAATTTATTGTCAAATCACATAGATAAGAAATTATAAGTCCATGATCTGTATCTAAAATCCTCAGAATAGGTTATTTTTGCCATAAGAATTTTTTCACATCTTAAAAATACAAGAATGCAGATTCTGTATGTTTTTAACACCCTCAGCACAAACAACCTAGGATACCACCCCATTATCAAACAATATTTCCATGGTAAAACATAGGAGTACCCACATTACGTGGGATAAATAAAGATTATAAATCAATAAATTTAGGTCATGTTTTGATGCTATATGACTTTGTACCAAACTTCCAAATAAAAACCTGTCTCAAGAGCTTTTCAATATTCTTCTCTGTGTTAAATGATCATGACTCTGTGGGACTGAAAGGGCTGGTTTGGAATGGAAGATGTCAACTCTTGTCTCTTACTGGATGTTTTCCCTCTTGGTTCTAAACTTGCAAACAAGACAGATTACTAGTTTATTTTCTGGCTGAGAGGTAGAGCACAGAGGAAGGTGGAGTCTGAATATCAAATCAAGCCTTGTTTCATGTTGTTACTCTCACATTTCATTTCCTTTTGTTAATCTACAGGTCTATAGTGATTTCATAGTATCACCTCCTAAGAAAGATCTTCCTCTGTTTAGGCACACTGTGACAAAACATTAAAGCCCACTAATTCTAACATCTTATTATATATTAATAATTAATAAGGTGAATCTTAGGGTAATATTTAAGATAAGAAGATGAACTGTATCTTCCTTCCTGATGGTTCTTCTTCCATTTCCACCCTAGAGAATTTTGGTTTAACTACATTAAACTGGGCAATGGTCCTTTCACATTACCATCACTTACCTTCACAATAAACTTTAAACCCATGAGCACCAATTGCAAAATCAATGGTCAAATGTAGTGAGAATACAGTTTTGGTACTTGTTACTGAACAAGTACATCTGGCAGCAGATGGAATCCTGTTAATCTAAAAACATACACAAAATTAATTGTTAGAGTCGTATTTTACCTAACAGAGTTGAAAGAACATTAAAAGTTATTTTATTAAGTCCCCAAGCTTTGTACAAATAGGTACATACATACATAGACACATTTTTTTAATTTATGGCATGTTAATTAGAAGTCACTCATTAAAAGAAATTACTGTGTGTTTATATAAATATATACTTATTTATGAATGTATGTATTACTGAGAAGAAAAATACTGGTACTGGAATAAGGATAGACATATAGATCAATGGAATGGAACTGAGAGTCCAGAACTAAACCCTAACAGTTAATTGATTTTTTACAAGGGTGTTGAGTAATTCATTGGGGGAAAGGACAGTACTTTCAATAACTGGTGCTGGGAAAAATGATTATCCACATGTAAAAGAATGAATTTAAAGCCCTATCTCATATCAATATACAAAAATTAACTCAAAATTGACCAAACTCCTAAATATGAGGTAAAACTATAAAAATCACAGAAGAGAACATAGGCATAAATCTTCATGACCTGGGGTTAGGCAACGGTTTCTACATCACACCAAAGTATAAGCAACAAAGAAAAAATAGTGATAATTTTCTCTGACCTATGATTGTAAATATGTAATTTCAAAGTTACTGCCAGATCTTTTGTGTCACTGAAAAGTATCCATCAGCAATAGATTAATTTTATTATTTCAAATGCTCTAGTTGGAAAGTCTGAAACCCTGAGGATGCACAATGGGAAAACCACTTCTCTCTGCATAATCACATACAGAATCACCTCTATTAAGAGCAATGGAATCTGTGTGGATTTAGCTGTATTTAGGAAAATGTTCCTTTTCCTTTATTTGTGCTTGCACTGTGTCAGAGCTGAGAAATATTTGTCCTTGGGGTGTGTGTGTGTGTGTTTGGTCCAATAAGTTACCAGAAAACTAGAGGAGAAATGAAGATGTACATTTCATTTCCCACAGGTGTAGAAACTTGATGGGCCAACTTGATGTGTCAAACAGGATAGTTTTGCTTAATTGCCTCTCACTGAAAAATTCACTCAGGGAAATGTTAGTAATTGTGTCCTGTGAACTGCTTTTTTGGGGAGGGGTGGGTTGGGATTTGGGGGTGGGTGGGCTATAGATCTTAGGGTGAAATAAATTTCTTTGAGGTTAGAATTCCCCGAAATGGAGTTTTTTTTTACATTAGGGATTAAGGAAAACCCCTTCAGGGTCGCCTGGGTGGCTGTCAGTTAAGCGAGCAACTCTTGATTTTTGGCTCAGGTTATGATCTCAGGTCCTGAGATCAAGCCCCATGTCAGGCTTTGGGCTGGGTGTAGAACCTGCTTGAGACTCTTTCTCCCTCTCCCTCTGCTCCTCCCCCTGTGCTCTCTCTCTCTTTAAAGTATACAAATGAATATTTTTAATAAATAAAGAAAACTTCTTCATTGAGAAGTAGCATAGAAGTAAGCTTTCAATAGGAAAACCAGATACTGTTCTGTGTCTATGAAGGGTACTAACTCTCAGTCCCCATGACATGTTTAATGTTTTGTTCTTTGTCTAGGACTTTAGAAAGTCATATGTAGCATATGGTTTTAGTTCTCTTGGGTTCTAAAATTTTACTTTGTCATTTACAATCCTTTAGTAAAGGTATAAAGGTAAGGTCATATGTCCAAAGTGTGGTTTGGGGATTTTAAGGGAATCACTCTTCCTATCAGAGAGCAACACTTAATGAGGAATTAAAGGAATGTGAGCAGAGGCTCAAGGCCAAGCTGAGAGGGAGAAGAGCTCTCTGGAAAAATTGCTGCAATTTATACTGATTCAGGCTGCAATCTGTATTGTACTTAATATAATCCTTCTTCCCCTCCCAAATATATCTGAGAAAGATTACAGAAAGAAAACCAGGTTTTTTTTTTTTTTTAAGATTTTATTATTTATTCATGAGAGAGAGAGAGAGAGAGAGAGGCAGAGACACAGGCAGAGGGAGAAGCAGGCTCCATGCAGGGAGCCTGATGTGGGACTTGATCCCAGGACTCTAGGATCACACCCTGGGATGAAGACAGACACTTAACCACTGAGCCACCCAGGTGTCCTGAAAAACATATTTTTTAAGAAAAACATTAAAAAAATTTTTTTAAAAATTTATTTATGATAGTCACACAGAGGGAAAGAGAGAGGCAGAGACACAGGCAGAGGGAGAAGCAGGCTCCATGCACCGGGAGCCCGAAGTGGGATTCGATCCAGGGTCTCCCGGATCGCACCCTGGGCCAAAGGCAGGCGCCAAACCGCTGCGCCACCCAGGGATCCCAGAAAAACATTTTCTAACAAAACTATCCAGTTAATTTTCAATCAAGCATCTTTTATTTAAGGCTTATAAAGTATTTAGAAAAATGTTGGCTTTGGTCACACATGCTTTATTATCACTCAGCATTTCAGTTCGCAATAAGGAATTAAACCTAATTTCAATAATGATAAGAGTGGTCTGATGAAAAGTAGGGCAGCATAGGAAAACGGTGAATTACCATACTCAACTAATAAGATAATAGTAGGGTTGAATCCATGGTGAATCAATAATCTCCCTGATCATCGTATGATGTGCTTCTGGAACGTCACTTTGGAAAACATTAAAATAGCAAAAGGTATGGTTATATAATAACGAGAACTACCTTTGAGTTTTAATGAGTCAAGGTTTTGTTTTAAAACCATTTAACAGGAAGGTCATACAGATGATATGGGATGTGGTTCCAAAGAGAACAAAAATTGAAAACCCCACAACTCATATTCTAGGTCAGCAGTTTTCAAACTTTTTGGTTGCAGGACTCTTTCAGAATTGCATAAATTATTAAGAGCCCTAAAGAACTTTAAAAAAATGTGGATTATATCTAAACATATTTATAGTAATACAAATTAAGGTGGAGAAACAAAAAAATTTATTAATAACAAGCCCATGTTAACATAAACAATGCATTTTATTATTTTTGTAAGATTTTATTTACTCATGAGAGACAGAGAGAGGGGCAGAGACACAGGCAGAGGGAGAAGCAGGCTCCCCGCAAGGAGCCCAATGTGGAATTTGATCCCAGACTCTGGGAATTACGCCCTGAGTTGAAGGCAGACGCTCAACTGCTGAGCCCCCCAGGCATCCCAACAATGCATTTTAATAAACATAGTTATGTTTTCAAATAAAAAGAAAAGAGCAAGTGGGGTGCCTGGGTGGCTCAGCTGGTTACCTTCTGACTCTTCATTTTGGCTCAGGTCATGATCTCAGGGTGGTGAGATCAAGTCCCCTGTGGAGTTCTGGGTTGGGTGTGGAGCCTGCTTAGGATTCTCTCTCCCTCTCCTTCTGCCCCTCTCCCACTCCTACTCGTTCTTACTCTCTCTTAAAAAAATAGATATTTGGTATTATTTCAGATTTTTGCAAATCCCTTTAATGCTTAGCTTAATGGAAAACTGCTGAATTCTCATACATGCTTCTGTAGTCAATCATGTGCGCTGTTTCAGTTGAAGTATATAAAGAAAACCTGGCTTCACAGACATGTATACCTGGAAAAGCAAGAATATATGTATATATATATATATACATATATATTTTTTAAAGATTTATTTATTTATTCATGAGACACACAGAGAGAGAGGTAGACACATAAGTGGAGGGAGAAGCAAGTGCCTCGCAGGGAGCCTGATGTGGGACTCCATCCCGGATCCTGGGATCACCCCCTGAGCCAAAGGCAGATGCTCAACTGCTGAACCACCCAGGTGTCCCAGACCCAGGTGTCTAAGTTTTTCAGATAATTATAGGTATTTTTCTTTATAACTGGTAGTATCTTAAAAGTTAGTTGCAATGTAGAATCTGGAGGTATATCAATGAACTTTTTGTAGTCTATGAAAATCTTTTGGCCCAAGACACCTGGGTAGTTCAGTTGGTTCAGCCTCTGCCGTCAGCTCAGGTCATGATCTCAGGGTCCTGGGATCAAGCCCCACATGTTCCTGCTTGTTCTCTCTGCCTTTCCCCCTAACTTGTGTTAGGGAGGGAGCCTGGCATGAGCTCCCTCTTTCTCCCAAAGAAAATCTAGAAAAAAAAAAAAAAAAAAAAAGAAAATCTTTTGGTTTAACTTGTATTTTGATTAAATATTTAACTCATGCATGATGTTGCAACATCATCCACTGGTCATTTGAAAATACTGGTTCAATGAATTACGTAAAGATTTTATCGTTGACACACTTTATTATACAAAACCCTTTTGTTATTAAACTTTCCTCTGCAGAAAAGTCTCAAGAATTAGTAAGCTGTCAAGTTTACAGTGGTAGATATGTTTTCTAAAATTCTTAATTTTTATTTAAAAGCTTCTTTTTTTGAGAGAGAGAGAGAGAGGGAGAAACTGTGGGGACGGTGTCAGAAGGAGAGGGAGAGAGAGACTCTTAAGGAGGCACGAAGCCTGACTTGGGGCTCAGTCTAATGACTGTGAGATCATGACCTGAGCTGAAATCAAATCGACTGAGTAAGCGACCCAAGCGCCTCTAAAACCTTTAGTTGTATCACTGGCAACATATTGCTAATGGTTTTCCTTAAAAGGACAGGCTGATTTCATTTTCAAGAAAATGTCTGTCAAATACCCAAGTCTGAATGACTAGAGTTTGGCAGTCATTCTTTCAAGCAAAATATGAACAGCTAGTTAAAAAATACATGTACTCAATGGTTAAACTCTAATAAAATTAATATTCACAATTCTTAAGGGATAGATAATTTTTTTTTCTACTGCAAGTGCATGGCAGTGAGGAATAATGACTGCTAAAGCCCAAGAAGTTTTCATTTACTACTAATTTTACACTATCTGGGCAAATTCCAGCAGTATAAAAGCAAATAGCAGTATTATTATAAAGAGCTTTGACTTTGCAGATACTCTGAAAGGTTCTTGGAGATACCCAGAGGACTATGGACCACAATTTGAGAACTGCTATGGTAGGAATTAGGATAAATGCAGAACAGAAAAACAATTAAGACATGATCCCTATTTTCAAGTTCATCCTCTAACAGAGGAAACCTATAGAGATTACAACATAGCTTTAGGGATACAAGAAATGGCAACAGTGGGGAGGACAGATTAAGGACAAGCATGGACAGGTACTAGACAGGTAGGGTACTTTTGCAATGCAGACATGCAAGGATGAGGCCAGACCTGAGGTAGTGGTGAATGGACAAAAGTTCAAAGTGGTGGGATTATTGGATGTGGTGATTGATTAAAAATATGAGGAATGAAGGGGAAAGGGCAACGGGGTGGAGAGTGGTGCCCTTCCTCCATAGGCATTACAGGCGGGCAGGCTGGCAGCCGGGCAGGAGGAGGTAACTTCAGTTCGGGACTTACCATGAAAAGAATGTTAGGCCTCTGGGTACACGTGCCCGGTAGGCAGTTAGATTCCCCTGCTCCCTCCCGGAGGGCCCTGGAGTTTTCTCACGCAGTGCAGTATCTGCCCGCCTCCCCACCCCCCGGCCCGCGCCGCCGGAGCCTACCTAGCACAACACCTAGCTCTTCACGGTGATTTATTAAATACAGGAACACGGTAGGGAGCTCGCGAGAGGAGTATGAGAACTACATCAGGTAGTCTTTATGTTTGCATGCTTATGTGCGGCCCAGGAGCGAGCCGCCAAGTGACGGTACCTGTAGGACTGAACTTCCGCTTTACAACCTTTCTAGACAGAGTTCGGTGCCGTTCCTGGGAACTGTGGCCTCCAAGAGTCGCGACGGCCTGTAACAGACAAACTTACTGCGGAAAACCTGTTTCCGTATAATCCAAACAACCACGATTTGTTACCTTTCTGCCGTGTACTTAATACCTGTCAGACTGGTTTTAATTGGGGTGGCACCGGACTGACCTCCTCGTCCCACCCCTCAGTGTGCAGACGGCGTCTTTCACAATCTCCCTCTTGCCGACTACGCGGCCGGCTCTCCAAGGCCGGGGACCCGGACGCGCGGGCCCTGAGAGGCTGAGGCGCCGCGGCTCGGGAGCCCGGGAGCCCGGGCGGGGGCGGCGCTCGAGCCGCCGCGCCGGCTGACGCCACATAAGCCGAGATCACCTCACGCGCGAGCGGTGCAATCACAGAGCGCGCCGCCGCCGCCGCCGGCCCCTCGCCGACCTCGCTCTGAGATCCCTCCGCCCGCCGCGTCCCGGCGCCGCGGGGGGTGCCCCGCACCCAGGGCACGCAGGCTCCGGCGGCCCGCGATCCTCAGGCGGTGGTCGCCTCTTAAACTCTCGTTCTCTTCTGTCTCTGAGCCACCCGTACCATAGGTGCCACCTGCTTCTTCAGGGCCTCTGTCCCGGCGTAAGGAGACCTCGGCAGTACCGGGGCCAGCTGGGGGCGTGGCCAGCGCCAGGCCCCGCCCCCTTCGGTGACGCGCCGGGTGGCGCGCGTGGGAGCCGAGAGTGGGGGGTGGGCCTGGGTTTAGTAGGAGCCCTGGGGGCCGGGGCCGCTTGCGGACGCCCATCAGCCGGCTTCCCTCGCTCCGTCCATTCGGAGGGCGCCGGCGACCCCGGCCTCCAGCGTCTCTGGCGAGCTGTAGCGGCTGCTCCGGCGGTCAGGATGATGTTGCTGGGTTTACTGCAGGCGGGCGGGTCGGTGCTGGGGCAGGCGATGGAGCGGGTGACCGGCGGCAACCTCCTATCCATGCTGCTGATCGCCTGCGCCTTCACGCTGGGCCTAGTCTACCTGATTCGCCTCGCAGTCGGCCACCTGGCCCCCCTGCCTGCCGGGGCGGTACGTGCACCCCAGGGAGCTCGGGCAGCGACCACCGAGGCCTGAGGGCTAGTGGGACGACGACAAGGGCGGCCAAAGGGCTAGGGGGAGTGGGGACCTCAGCAGTGCTCAGCTGGGCGGCGGCGGAGGGCACCCTGGGCACTGGGCGCGGCTGCAGCTCTGCTGCTCGTGGTGGTCGCGGCTGCCTTGGCCTTGCTGGCCTGGGTGCTGGGGACCCTGTAGTCTGTCGCGGTTCCGGCGGTGGCCGCGTGTCTGGTCGTGGGGGTCGTGCTTGCCGCATTCATGGTCCTAGGGACGGCTGTGCTGGCCGAGGTGCTGGGGCCCCTAATGGCCGGGGCCAGATTGGTGGCTGGGGCTTGAGCGCCCTGGTGGCTGTACTGGCCACCACAGTGGTGGTACAACATCGGCAGCTGCGGCCCTGGTGGCCGTCATCTTGGTCCAGTGTCCTGTGGGCTGTAGTATTGCCCCTAATGGCGACTTATATCAATACGAGGCGGGGGGGTGGGGGTGTGGGTGTGGGAGTGAAGGGACTGTCCCTTCTTATGATGCTAACGAAGTATCAGTTTCTTTAATTTAGTGTCTTTATTGACCATTAGCTTCATACTTACCTAATATAGTTGATGAATGTATTTTTTTTTCTTAAGATTTTATTTCTTTATTCATGATAGACACAGGGCGGCGGTGGGGGGTGGGCAGAGACACAGGCAGAGGGAGAAGCAGGCTCCGCACAGGGAGCCTGATGCGGGCCTTGGGGACTCCAGGATCACGCCCTGGGCCAAAGGCGGGCGCTAACCCGCTGAGGCACCCAGGGATCCCCTGATGAATGTGTTCTTAACCAGCCAACACCAAGTAGCTTTTAAAACTGCCCTTTCACTGACAATGGAATGTAGAAACTATTGACCAAGTAGTTTGTAAAACCTGGGACATCTAAAGTACCTTTTATATACACTTTTATATAAAAGTGAGTGCTAGGGATTTCCTCTAGAGCTGATTTACTCTCTAAAACTAGTAGATGAGGGGTGCTGGGTGGTGGTTGGGCATCCCACCCTCCATCTCAGCTCAGGTCTTGATCTTAGGGTGGTGAGTTCAAGCCCCTTCCTGGGTGTGGAGCCTACTTAAAAAATAAAAAATAAAATCTGTGGATGAGATGTGTCCGGTTTCCTGATAAATGTAGCTTCTTAAACGTTTCATGTCTTTCTATACCTCTAATCACTGTCTTTTTCTGTACCTTCTTTATACCTTTTTAAGGCAAGATTCTGGAACTAAAATTGTGAACGGTAGTGGTCAAGACAATATAGTTTGATTTTTCCTGGTTTTTCATCCTGCTAATGGTTAAGAAAGTTGCCTAGAGCCATCAGTAAATAATATTGGACATATTCTGGACAGTGTTCAGCATGTGTAATTTCAATACTTTGTGTTTGTGCAGTCATTTATCTTAAATGATGTTTTGAGTTTCTACTCTTTTTACTATTGTCCTCTCCTATGATATATGCAGTTTGGCTGTTCTTAAGTTACTGGTGATGCTTTATTTTTTGGTAACTTTTTAGTATTAGTGGTAAATTTCATTTGTTTATTCATGAAATTAAGTTGGGTTTCTCTCAAAATGAAATGTGAACCCCAAATTTTTTGTTTTTTCTTGCAGAAAAGTCCACCATACATTTTCTCTCCAATTCCATTCCTTGGACATGCTATAGCATTTGGGAAAAGTCCAATTGAATTCCTAGAAAATGCATATGAAAAGGTAAGTCTTCCAAATAATACAGGAAAAAAAAAATTAGTGCTTTTCAAACTTTTTTTGGATGGCAGAACACTAAAAACAGTGCGATCTTATGCTTATCCCCCAGTATAGGAAACTGATTAAATTGGAGCTGCTCCTGTAAGAGCTGGAAGGGTCTTGGAGACTCTCTTAACCAATCCCATGTCCTGGGTGATCTCACTGTACTTACTAATCATAGTTGAAATTGATAACTGACTGACCCTTCTTTTTCTTAACCAATCACCTGTGGGATTTTCTAACCTACTTACTCTACATATATCTCTGACTTCAGTTTCACTTGGATGACCCATGTGATACTGTGGCAATTCAGATCTTTCCCCTCTTTTTTCTAATGAACTTTCTGATACTAATTCAGCCATTTATTCCACAGTCCCACTGTGAATTGTCATCACTCTTAACTATTTCAGCGCCCAATATAAATTTAGACACTTTATTGTTAGACCACATCTTCTTTTCCAGGCTTGCCTCTTGTCCTTCCATTAGAACCATGCTTTGACCTCATTAGATATTCTAGTCCATTGTCTCATACTTTCTCTTGATCTATTAGCCTCTGTTCTTTACTTTCCTTTTTTTTTTTTCCAGTTTGGGACTGTCATCCATTATTTCAGTTATACTTTGGCCAATACCATATATTTCCTTGCCCCTGGATCTTTTCATTTTGCTTACCTGGTAAAACTCCAGCCTTGGAGGGGTTTTTCTTCTTGTTTTCTTCTTCCTTGCACCAGATTAGTTCCTTCCTAATTTCATGATTTCCTAACCTGAATGAACTTTGAACACCACTCAGCAATTGTATTATGCTAAAGTATGGTTGGTATACTTTCCACTCCCCATAAAGACAATTTAAACCTTCACTTTTTTAAACTCCTGAGTCTTCTATCTTTCTATCAAAGGAGACAACTTTTTCTCCTCTTTAGAGATAACAAAACCATCCAAAGAGAACTCTCTTGTGCTCCCACTTTCAAACATGCATTCTCTTTTCTTCTTGTTACACTAATTATAAAACACTTTGTGTTGGTACTTAGTGCTTTACATTGATTATCTTACTGAAGCTCCACAAAAATCCTTTCAGGTATATCCATTTTAGAGATGATAAAACTGAGAAACAGGTTATATAATTTATTCTTGGGCTCACTACTGGCTAGTGGCCGACCCAGGATTTACACAGTCTGATTTCTGATTCTGTGTTTTTAATGAAAATAACAACAACACAACAACAACAACAATAATAAAACGCATGTAATGTTTACTATGGCCAACACACTTTAATATATTTATAATATCTATATATACAGCCATAGTCCTCATGGATATGATATATATTTAATCTTCATAATGGTAGGTACTATTACTATTTCTATTTTATGGATGAGGGAAACTGAAGTACAGAGAAGTTAAGTTCTTTTACTGTAGGACCAAGGTCACAACAGCTAACAGGTGGAGGAGCTGGGATGTGAATCTCAGAATCTTGTGCTCTGAGCTCACTAGGTGCTATCATGTTGGTTTTATTACACTATCTTGCTGCCTTTTGGAGGTTAAAGTCTCAATCCATCTTTGGTCTCAGGAACCTTAGGCTATAATTTATTCTTTCTGTAGTGACTTCTCTCAACTGGATCTTTCCTATTTTCTCTGAAAAAAATTTAAAAGTCACTCATTTAAAAAGACCAGACTACTCAGTCTTCTTTCAGGTCCCTCCCCCTTCAGCAAGTTTTCTGTACTTACAGTCTCTATTTCCACATCTCCTGTCCACCTGAGTCTGTCAGCCCCTTCACTAATGAGCTCCATGTCCTAGTTCAATGAGCTTGACTCCTCAGCTGTATTTGTCACTGGTGATCTCTCCCTCCTCCTTAAATGTGGCTTCTCTCATTTCCCCTCCTATTTTTTGATTGCTTTTTCTCTAACTCATTAATTGGCTCATGCCTGGCCATTTATTATTGGGGTTAATGGAGCTTTGGTCCTTGGCCTTTCCCAGGTGATCTCATCTCTAACCTGCAGCTACAGTTACCAGACACCCCAATTAATGTCTCTGGCTCAGGTCTGTTCTCTGATCCCCAGATCTGGATTGTCCCAACTTCCACATGATTCTGAATTGTCTAAGGCACCTGTTAGTCAACGTTTCTGAAGTCTAACCTTTGTTTTTTTTCTCTCTAATCCTGGTTGCCCTGTTTTCTCTTTTTACCACTTTTCTGTTTTGTAGAAGCCTAGGATTCATTCTTGATACTTTGCTCTGTCTCTTAATCCATTGCCATCTGCAGATTCTCTCTCCAAAATAATTCAGTATCCATCTGCTTCTGCCCCATCATTACCACATGGCAGGTTTTCATTATCAGATTGCTGCAAGAGGCTCTAACTGGTCCTCTGACATTCCTTTTGCTCCTGTTCCTCCTTCCTCCATATGGCAGCCAGAGGGATTTTTCTTTTAAATATGCATATGTCAGTGTGTCTCTCCCATGCAGTTTAAAATCTTCTATGGCTTTCCATTGCTTGTAAGGAAAATACTTCTTGAATATGGCTTATGAGACTCTGTGTGATCTAGGCCCTGCAGACTCAGCTCTCACCTCATCCTCCATCCACCGCGCCCCCCATGCAGATCTTTACGCATGCCTGGCTGCCATGCCGACCCCTGCTCATCAGCTCAGGTGGCCTTCCTCTCTTTGGTCTCCTTTTTATCAGTTCTCTTATCACAGAGTTGCTTTCCTTCCCATAATACTTGTCATATTTGCAGTTTTACATTTGTTGATATTATTAGATTAAGTTGTGTCCTTTTCAATAGACTAAGCTACATGAGTCAAGGATGGTATTTTTGTTCACAATTATACCCCCAGAGCCTAGTCTTTAATAATAATCAAAAACTGCAAGGTAAAGCATTTACCACCCAACCAGGTTAACAAAAAATTAAAAATTAAATTATTCAGTATTGATGAGATAGTAGTAAACTGGTAACTAAATTTCTGATGTCTTTACATAGTAAGTACAATAGGAAAGAAAGGTCATAACCTTTGATGACTTCTATAAATTGATCTTTAACCAAGGGGGTAAAATCTATATTCTCAGAGATACTCATTGCATAATTATACCTAATTAGTAAAGAATTGACATATCACCCATATGTCCAGTAATGAAAGAATAACTATTAAAATTATGATGTCTGGGGCACCTGTATGGCTCAGTCGGTTGGGCATCTGCCTTTGGCTCAGGTCATGGTCCCAGGGTCCTGAAATCAACCCCTGTGTCAGAGAGCCTGCTTTTCCCTCTCCCACTCATCCTGCTTGTCTTCACTCTCTCTCTCTGTCCAATAAGTAAATCTTTAAAAAAAAAATTATGAGGTTGGTGTAAAGGATAGAAAATATTTTCAGTATAAACTGAAAAAAGAATAAAAAATTTATATTTCATTTGCAACTGGATGAAAATAATTATGAATTTGGACAAAGACTAGGTGAATAATTGCATTAGGTTTATGCATGTTTTAATTTTCAGAAATTTTTTGTGAATTAAGAAATTAGTGTTTCTTTTAGTGGTACATATTTTTCAGTATCATCACTATGGCTACTTTTCTTTCTTTAGTATGGACCTGTATTTAGTTTTACCATGGTGGGCAAGACATTTACTTACCTTCTGGGGAGTGATGCTGCTGCACTGCTTTTTAATAGTAAAAATGAAGACCTGAATGCAGAAGATGTCTACAGTCGTCTGACAACACCTGTGTTTGGGAAGGGAGTTGCATATGATGTGCCTAATCCAGTAGGTGACACTGTTAATGTTCAAGAAAGACAAACCTATAATATTGTACATTTAGAATGTAGAAACCATTGATTCCTTGATTCTAAAATCTGAAGAATGAGACATTTAAAAGAAGAAAAGCTCTGGGGAGCTGACAAAGAATGAGTATTCTGTTTTATAGCTGCAGGCATGGGCTAAGCAGTTTTAAAGATTTCCTGTACAAAGAAATAGAATCAATGATAACTTAGCGTTTGGAATTTGAGTCGAGTGGGTAACAAGAAAATCCCCTTATATTTTGGAAGGGCTCCTACGGCTACAGTCCTGCCTGAAATTCTAGCATAAGAGCTCTTTTGAGCTAGAGTTTATTAGCTTTAGAAGTTTGTGTGATTTCTTTTCCCCTCCTAAAGTCAAATATTAAAGTGCTGCAAATTGATGTAAAACAAATGAAATCTTTGGTTTAATTGCTTGGTGTGGGCTCTGGCTGAGATCATACCACACATTACCTGGTATCCTACTGTAGCAGTTAAGGGTTGACATCATGTGTTATTTCTGGAGATGAGGGAGGTGTAGGGGAATGAAAGGCTCCTCAAGGCTAAAAGCAAGAGCCCTGAAAAATCCCTATGGTCAGATATATCTGTTCATTTTCTCACACTGCTGATCAGATTCTTAAAATAGAAATGTCCCAAGGGGTTAAGACCATTAGTTGTCTTAGTGTGAATTTATTTCAGTCAAACTATATTGAATTCTCATTAAACTTCAGGAAGATAGGGAGAGGAATGATACTTGCTTGGTAATGGAATAGGAGAATATGTGAAATAGGATAAAAATAATATGGAAGCATAATGAACCTTTGAGGGATTGTGTTGGTATCTGGGTTGGGTTGAGATGCTAGAAGATAACAGGATAGGAAAGGGAAGCCCTGGGGTCAGGAGTGGGAAAAAGCATGTGTAGGAAGGAAAGGCAGTGGGATTCCTAATATCATTAGTTAAGGGCCTGAATACCAGGTATCTCTTTACATGTTACTTCAGATCCATGTAAATGCTCTGTTTCCCATGTGTGGTATAGTTTTAAAAAATCCTTCTACTATTTTTATTTTCAATATCTTTTTTCAGAATATTGTTTTCTTTGAGTGTTACAGAGTTCTAATAACCCATGTGAATCTTGTGATAAAACAAAATTGTGTCTTAATGGTTGGTATTATACTGTTAATATTTTCAAGGTTTTTTTGGAGCAGAAGAAAATGCTAAAAAGTGGCCTTAACATAGCCCACTTTAGACAGCACGTTTCTATAATCGAGAAAGAAACAAAGGAATACTTTCAAAGTTGGGGAGAAAGTGGAGAAAAAAGTAAGCAAACTGTTTTGTTTTTGCATTTGTTCTAATATTTCTGGTTTTTTTTTATGACTACAAATATAAGAATACATGTATATGTGTAATGAAAAACCCACTGCAGCATATGTAAAACCACCCTAGCCTTAATGGAAAGAATGTTTTGATAACCACACAGTTAAAAAGACCTCCAAGAGGGGACCCCTGGGTGGTTCAGCGGTTTAGCGCCTGCCCTTGGCCCAGGGTGTGATCCTGGAGTCCCAGGATTGAGTCCCTCGTCGGGCTCCCTGTGTGGAGCCTGCTTCTCCCTCTGCCTGTGTCTCTGCCTCTCTTTCTCTGTCTCTCATGAATAGATAAATAAAATCTTAAAAAAAAGAAAACCTCTAAGAGGAAGTGATTATTGCTGTTCACTTAGAAAAACTTTAAAATGGGCTAATTAACGTGCACGTTATTCAGCTCATTTGTACAAATAATATAAAAATGATTCATAATTAAATTTTGAAATAAACTGAATGTTAAGACTTTTTGCATGGTCATTTTAAGACAGTAAATAACTTTTTTAACCTCCGTGGGCAAGTAAAAGTCTAAATGATTTAATTTTGTATGTAATACCCTATTTATTTGATACTTATTTCATGAAAAAGGTAAATTTAAATACATAGGTTTTACTCTGTCACCAAATATATGCTTTCTTGCATTAGGTAGAGAGTATAATGAGTATAACTTGATTGTCCTTGGATATTTATGTGAATCCATCTTTTATATTGGACAATAAGTGTTCCTTTCAGGGAAAATTGCCAGCTCAAAGCAGGAAGCAACATTTGCCTACAGGGTATCAAGACCTCTGTATAGGTCCCCATGTTCTGGGTGTGGTCTTCAGTATAGTAAAAGATCCAGAAACTTGATTTAATTTTTTATTTACCTGAAGCTGATGTGACATATTTCTAGCTATATAAGAACCTGATGTAAAACTAAAATGCCTCTAAATAAGTGCAAATGAGACAAAGTTACAGCACTGAGATCACCAGAATTTGCTAAACTTCATTGGTAAATCTAATTAGAAAGTCAGGTGATAATTGGAAGTTCATTTGGCAAACACGGAATTAAATAGTAAGATATTAACAGGGTAATTTTTATGACTTTTAAATGTCATCCAAATGTGCTTCCCTGATGCATTTGTCTCCTGTTGGGGATATACCAGTTGGTAATTAGCTACAGTTTTCTTTTATATGTAGTCAAGCAAGACTTCAAATTTTATTCCTGGTCTTCCTGCTTTTGACCTGGGAAATAATCCGTTCTCCAGTTTTTAGACTGCTATACCTTGGGAAGCACTTCGTATACATTAAATAACCAATTTACTGCTTTTGTTACACTGTGAGTTGGGACTCCTGTATCTTCATTTTTTACAAATTTTATTTTTAAGTAATTTCTATACCCAATACAGGGCTCGAACTCATGACCCTGAGATCAAGAGTCATGTGCTCTACTGAGCCAGCCAGGTGCCCCTCACTATATTCATTTTTATTTTCAATTTATCTTTTCAAGTTGAAGAGTCATGAGTGAGGTTTAGAGATGCCTTTGTGGCCTCTATTTTGGCTGTCCAGGGATGCTTTCTGTTAGGAGTTTTTTGTTCCTCTTTGTTGTGTCCATGTCTGTCTGTAGGCTTTTTTTGAGGATACAAACAGGATCTTGTTGATTCTTGAGTTTTTAGTTTTCCTTTGTAATACTTCTATGTCTGAGAAAGCAGAAAATTTCCAGAGAATATTTGGCAATAGTAATGGGAATGATCTTTTTTCTTCTAGATTTGTTTGAAGCTCTTTCGGAGCTCATAATTTTAACAGCTAGCCATTGTTTACATGGCAAGGAAATCAGAAGTCAACTCAATGAGAAAGTGGCACAACTGTATGCAGATTTGGATGGAGGGTTTAGCCATGCAGCCTGGCTGCTGCCAGGCTGGCTTCCCTTGCCTAGTTTCAGGTATGGATAAGGAAAGTATACTTGCTTATTTAACTGTAGAATTGCTGTAGTGTTGGTATGCTTTGCGTAAACAGAGATAAAAGATAAACATAAAAGAGACAAATTAGGGGAGATTATGACCCCCCATGCTTCTATAAGAATTCAAGACGGGTTTTCTTTATATAGTGAGTTCACTCAAGCTAAATTTCAGTTTATTAAAGAAGTAATTTGTGGTCTAGCTGTTCTAATTTAAAACCTACTAATCTCACATATTCCTTCTACTCAGGAAAGTCTCTGGACTCTACCTAGAAGTGATACCCCTCTATGTACTTATTTGAAAATATTTTACTGTTTTATAGTATACTGTGAATTTGTTTTGAAGTATTAGTGCCTTTAATTTTCTCTTTGTTTTCTTACGACTATACTGTGATTTCTGTAAGGGCAGGGACCATCTGATACAAAGAAATATTGCTTACAAGACTCAACATATAATTTAGTATCTTGCATAGTTAGTGGGCTTTCTGTATCTTTTGATTCATTTATGTTCAGGTGAGAGATGGGGAAGAATTAAATTGGTACTCCCTTTTCTTTCTATTTCTGCTATTTCTATATAGTTACAGGATAAAGAAGGGGAGAAAAAGGGAAAGCCAGGAGAGATTCTCTGGAATTCTTTGGATTCATAATTCTTTGTAAGGAGCTTTCCAGTTTTCAAAATGCTTTCATCCATAGCCTGTAGTAGGTTCTCCAGAAATGTGCAACAAGCCTGTTTTTACCTTGTCTATCTCCTGGATGAAGTCAGAAATTCCTGAGCTTGATATGATAGACCTTTCCCAGTTCAGCCCAGTCTTTCTCTGTCTTCGCTGAATCAAATGATTTAACCAAATTATTCCATTCCCTTTCTTAAACAGACCTTATGTTTTCCTGGCACTGCTGTGTTCTTATTGATAAACATCTTCTGCCCACATTATCTCAGTTGATCCTCAGTAACAGTCTTACAAACACAGCAGGGCAGCAATTTGAATTGGAAGGCTTAGTTAGGAAGTTAGTTAGTTAGGAAGGGGCTAGGTAGTCAGATTGCCTGGTTTTAAATGTTAGCTCCACTGCTTTCTGGCTGTGTGATACTATGCAGCTGCCTGTGGATTGAGCATAAGAGCATCGACCTCGCAGGAGGTCAAAGTGGGTAATTCATTTTGTAAAACACTTATAGTTCTGTTAGTATAGTTTGTTACCCAGTGAGCATCGTACTTTAAAGGTAAGGTTTGGGCACCTGAAGTTTGTTTTCTGACTCTGCTAGTATTTTTGCCCCCAACAAAACCATGGTGTTTCAGAAAATGAAAAGTAGAATCAAATCCTGTATACTGTAGTCATGTTCTAAATCCTAGATGTTTATCATCCTAAATAAATCCTAGGTTTATTCAAATCCTGAATCTTCTTATTCTTCTTCTTCTTTTTTTAAAAAATCCTGAATCTTCTAAGAAAACCAGAATGACTCTCCATCTTCTACAAGAATTAATTTGGTTAAAATGGGAATTTCATTAATTTAAAGGAGTATTCTGCTTTCTGTTAAATGGAAAGTGATTCTAAAGGAATAATCACAAGTCTTGTTCTAGACCTTTCGTTAGAACGAAGAGAGTAGGGGGATCCCTGGGTGGCTCAGCAGTTTGGCACCTGCCTTTGGCCCAGGGCACCATCCTGGAGTCCAGGGATCGAGTCTCGTGTCGGGCTCCTGGCATGGAGCCTGCTTCTCCCTCTGCCTGTGTCTCTGCCTCTCTCTCTCTCTCTCTCTCTCCCTGTGTGTCTATCATAAATAAATAAATAAATAAATCTTAAAAAAAAAAAGAACAAAGAGAGTATGTTAAGAATACATCTGTTAGGACACATTTCTTGCCTTTAAGGACCCTAGAAATTTCTAACTAAGATTTTTATGGCTTTTTTTTTTTCCTTTTGGTTCTGAGGTTTCTGTCCATTGTTTCAGAGTCATTGAAGTTAGTTAAATAAGGTTGCGTTAAGCTAGGTCCTGGTTATTTTCAAAATGAGTCTAATGCCAGAAAGTATGACATTGTTTTTTAATCATTTTCATCTTTGAATCACAGACGCAGGGACAGAGCTCACAGAGAGATCAAGAATATTTTCTACAAAGCAATCCAGAAGCGCAGACAGTCAGAAGAAAAAATAGATGATATTCTCCAAACTTTACTAGATTCTACTTACAAGTAAGAGCTGCTCAGATCATATGTTAAGCTGAAACAGGAAATTACACATTAAAATGTGCTTAAATAATATATCCAGTCAAAAAATAGTGATACTGACAAAATTAGTAGCTATGAGCTGTGGGCTTATTAAATGGATGAGACTCGAATTACTGGGGTCCCGTGCCTGCCTGGAGCCCCAAGACCGTGCATGGGGAAAGCTCTGCTGACAAACTGGAACAATGTCCTTTGTAATGAAAATCCTACTTTTCTTTGGTCCACCTCTGTTCCCTAAGGGAAAAAAATTCTCACTTGTGATGGGAAAATGCAAGAGACTGTTAAACTTGAAAAATTTATTCACTAAGACCCTTTATTTAAATGTGAAGGCATGAAATGGGTCTGCCAAAATGTTAAATTTGTGTGTGTTTCATTCCATAGGGATGGGCGTCCTTTGACAGATGACGAAGTGGCAGGCATGCTTATTGGACTGCTCTTGGCAGGGCAGCATACATCCTCAACTACTAGTGCCTGGATGGGCTTCTTCTTGGCCAGAGACAAAACACTTCAAGACAAATGTTATTTAGAACAGAAAACAGTCTGTGGAGAAGATCTGCCTCCTTTAACTTATGACCAGGTTTGTTGCATTTTTATTTTCATTGCTGCTTTATGACTTTGAGTATTTAATGAGTGGCTAGTTTTTAAAGGGGATAACTTGAGATATTCTGTTTACTATCGATTAAATTGCTTAGCTTCTTTATTTCTAGAAAATTCCCCATAGCCCTCCCTGAAATGTCTTAATGTTGGATTCAGTTTGCTAAGATTTTTGCATCCATGTTGATAAGGGATATTGATGTGTAGTTTTATCATGAGGTCTTTGACAGGTTTTGGTACACAGTAATGCTGGTCTCAAAGAATGAGTGTACAAGTGTTCCCTCCTCTTTATTTTTTTGGAAGAGTTTGTGAAGTGTTGATACTGTTTCTTATATGTCTGGTTAGAGAACACCAGTGAAACTATATGAGTCTGTGCTTTGTGGGAAGTTGATACTTGTTATACATCTATTCATATGTTCTGTTTCTTCTGGAGTCTTTAGTTTGTATCCTTTAGAAATTTGTCCATTTTCATCTAGGTTACCTAACTCATTGGCTTATAATTGTTATCGTATTCTCTTATAATCCTTACTGTTTCTGTAAGGTCAGCAGTGATGTCTCTTTCATTTCTGATTTTATAACTTTAAAATAATAGCTTAATTGATATATAATTTACATACTATAGAACCAGTCCATTTAGAGTGTATAATTTACTCTTTTTTGATATATTCAGAATTGTGAGAACCATCACAATTTTAGAACATTTAAATCACTTCCAAAAGAAAGCTGGTACCCTGTATCAGTCACACTCCATTTCCCCTGTCCCTGGCAATCACTGATCTACCTTTTGTCTGCGTGGATTTGCCTTATTCTGGACATTTCATATAAACAGGATCATAACAATATGTGGTCTTTTATGACCGGCTTCTTTTGCTTACCATGTTTTCATATTCATCCATGTAGTAGCATAATTTTTGCTAACGTTTTTCCTTTTTTAGACAAATGAATTTTTGCAGGCCCTTACTATGCTATTCTTCAGGGTGATTATCTCTCTTACTTGCCCTCTTTCCCTTGTTGACCATGTAGTAATAGAACAAGATAATCTCAGATGCCGAACCAGTGACCTCTGCACTCCTACTAGAATATAATCTATCTTATAACCCAGAAGTTTAAGTAATATTGCATATTGTTGAAGTAAGTTAAATATTTGTAAAACTCAGGAAATATTTTCCCTTTTTAGCTGAAGGATCTAAATTTACTAGATCGCTGTATAAAAGAAACATTAAGACTTCGGCCTCCTATAATGACCATGATGAGAATGGCCAAAACTCCTCAGGTGAGTCTCTTGGTTAGAGCTCCCCTTCCATGCCCTCAGTTTTTATTTATCAAAAAGAAGAAATATAACAGCAAGGAGGATTTTTAAAATTAAGCAAGTAGAATAATTGTTTCTACATAATTATAGTTTTATATATTCTAACTCTGATATATAATTACATACTCTATTTGTATAGCTATTTTTTATATAATTAGAGAGTATATGTGCTAATCTGTTCCCTGCATTTTTACTTAACAATTAGGGTTTTAAAAATGATAGTGTATTTTTTTCCTGGCTTAAAAAAAAAAAGCATGTTTTGTTAAAAATTCTGATAGTATGGAAATACATAAATTAGATTGTGAAAGGCTCCTTGATATCCCTCTGCTACCTCTGAGGCATTTATATCTTTTAAAAATTTCCAGCCCAATGTTGGGTCACTTGAAAATCATCTTGAGTTAAAATAATTTTTAGCTGGCCTATCATCTAGCTAATTTTTAAATATACATATATCACATGTGTGTTAATGCTTTATTACACAATGGTCTGGTTATTGGGTAGAATATTTTTGTATTACCTAATGAAATGTGTTGGGACTCCTGGGTGGCTCAATGGTTGAGCGTCTGCTTTTGGCTCAGGTCATGATCCTGGAATCCTGGAACCGAGTCCTGCATCAGGCTCCCCTTGGGAAGCCTGCTTCTCCCTCTGTCTATGTCTCTGCCTCTCTTTCTGTGTCTCTCATAAATAAATAAGTAAAATCTTAAAAAAAAAAAAATGAAATGTGTTGCTTTGATTTCTAGACCATTGCAGGGTATACCATTCCTCCAGGACATCAGGTGTGTGTTTCTCCCACTGTCAACCAAAGACTTAAAGACTCATGGGTAGAACGTCTGGACTTTAATCCTGATCGGTACTTGCAGGACAATCCAGCATCAGGAGAGAAGTTTGCTTATGTGCCATTTGGAGCTGGTAAGATACCATTTTACATTTGAAATGTTTGTTCTGATAATATATTTATGTCTGTCAAAATAATCTATATGAATTTTATTTATAAATATCTTTCCTCATAGGGACATTCCTGTAAACATTTGTAGGAGTATAAACTTTGCCAAGTTGGAAAAACTATTTGTACTAAAGGAAATAGTTTTGTGAATCCTTATATAATGCTCTATTACCTTCTTACCAATTTAGTTTTATCAGGGTTAATTTTTTATAGCCCACCCTATTTTCCCTTATAGTAGTATTTAAAGCTCTGTGAATTGTTTTAAAGAACCAGTGGAATTAGCACACCATTTAGTAATTATTTAAGGCTAAATAAGATAACAGATTATCAGTGTTTCAGAAAAGAGCAAAAGCAGTCTTGTTAAAATTGAAGCTTTTATGGATTGTTAGTCAACTTTTTGGTTCTCTGTATCCTTAAGATAAAATGGTCTTTAAATTTGGGCAGGTCTTGCATAGGTTTGCAAACTTCTGCATTTCAATTAGGATCCTTAAATTACGCAGGGAGACCCTTGTTCCTGCAATAATCTCTCTGTTCATTGGTACTCTACAGATTATACTATATTTTATGACTTTAGTCTTTCCAGAGATTTTTTTTTCTTTTTTTTTTCCAGAGATTTTAAGTGGCACAACTTTTTTGTTATTGATCACACTTTTTCTACACGGAAAGTATAAAATCCTTTAGGGACTTTAGATTGTAGTAACTTTGACAAATAAATTTAATAATATAGTATATAACATTACATTTAAAGGAGTTGTAGAATGTTCAAACAGTTGGAAGGGGCATTAGTTCTGTGGTCCAAAATCTGCCCCAAAGAAGAATCATTTCTAATCTGGTAATTACCTGGATTCCACTTGAACTTTTTTAGGTAATAGATTGCTCAGTTACCTTCTATGGCAGCTCATTTCATTTTTTGGACAGCTCCCATTTTAAAAAACTTACATTAAAGCCATCATCTGGGGGTGCCTGGCTGGCTCAGTCAGTACAGCACATGACTCTTGGTCTCAGGGTCATGAGTTCAAGCCCCATGTTGGGTGTGAAGTCTACTTGAAAAAACAAAAAGCTGTAATCTGTTTCCTTTTAACATCCCATTGTGTTTAACATCCCCTAATTATATTCTCTGAAGTTTATACTGTGTATCTCTGAGCTATCTGAATAGAAGATAGAACATTCCCTCAAATCTGTCATCATTGTGCTAGTTTCCTAGGGCTACTGTAACTCCCACAAACTAGATGACTTAAAACAAGACATTTATTCTCCTACATTTCTGGCCGGAAGTCTGAAATCAAGGTGTTGGAAGGACCTTGTTCTCCCTCATGGCTCTAGGGGAGAGTCTTTGATTGCTTGTTCCTAGCTTTCAGTGGCTCTTGACAATCTTTGGCATTCTTTGGCTTGTAGCTACATCACTCTGACCACTATCTTTACTGGCCGTCTGTCCTATGGGTGCCTGAGTCCTCGCATGTCTTTTTTTGAAGGGCACCAGCATTGGACTTAGGGCTTACCCTAACCTGGGTGTGACTTCATCTTAACTAATTATATCTGCAAAGTCTGATTTTTGAGTGGACATGAATTTTGGGAGGGGATACTCTTCTACCCCATTTGATCATCAGGTTCAGTGTGTCCAATTTCTTCAATCATTACTTTCTGTAATTTTTTCTGTTTTCATGCATATAGCATGTAGCTTACTCATTTTCATAATATTACCTTATATGAATCATCAGAATTTATCCATTTTCCTCTTAATTTGTCCTTAGGATTCTTCTAATTTCCTGCTATTAACATAATTCTCTAACTAATCTCCCTGTAAGCCAAGCCTCTCCTTAGTTGTTATATTTGAACATGGAATGGCTTGTAAACACCCTTCTTAAACAGAGCTCCTAGAAGTAAGAGCATTTTTTTTTTTGAAGTAAGAGCATTTATAGGCCACACAAGCACTGTGCTAATAATAAGCATTTTTTGGTTAATTTTTTCCCTATTAATCTTCACAACCACACTATCAGGAAGGGACTGTCTTATTCACTTTTCAGAAACGGAAACCAAGGCTTAGCAAGGCCTTTTTCAATTCCAATAATTTGGCTTGATCTTTTGGTATTCCCTGAAAAGCCATCCTTTGTTACTGAGCTTACTACCTTATGAGGTTTTAGTAGGCCAGAAAGATTGGAAGGTATTAGTTCTTTCTGGCTTAAACATTTCTGATACCATCTTTTATCAAATGTGTTTCTCTGGCTTTTATATATAATCTTTTATTAAAAATACATGAATTATATTTTGTCTTATTAAAATTTCCCCATTTTAATAAAAAAAACTTCAAAGTCAGAAGAATTTTATAGTGAACATTGATATACCTATTATCTAGATTCTGCCATTAATATTTTATCCTTGTTTTATCACATATCCATCCATCAATCCATTTACTTCACGTGCATTTCAAAGTAGACTGTCTACATCAGTGTATGTCTCCCTGAATTTTTCTCCAAGTATATAATTAATTGCAGTTCAGTATTTTAGTTTTGGTGTAATGTTTTACAATGAAATACTCAACTCTTAAGTCAATTTGTTTTGACAAATAACCTCATTCAAATCTAATTTATTGATTTTTTTAAACTGTTGTTGGTTCCTGGTCCTATGTAAATCCTTTGCCTGGCCTCAAGTTGTGAAGACATGGTTTTAACATTTATGTTTAGGTCTATGATCATCTGGAATTAGTGTTTGAGTTTGGTGTGAGACAGGAATTAAGCCTTTTTTTTTTTTTTAATTATTTTAATAGACCGTATTTACTAGAAAGAGACATAGCAAGAGAAAGAGCACACAAGGTGAGGGAGGGGCAGAGGGAGAAGCAGGCTCCCCTCTGAGCAGGGAGCCTAATGCTGGGCTCCATTCCAGGACCTGGGGATCACGACCTGAGCAAAGGCAGATGCTTAACCGATGGAGCCACCCAGATACTCCCCACTCCCACCTTTTTTTTTTTTTAATGTTAGATAAATGGTTATTCCAGCACTATGTGTTGAAAACATTTTTTTTCCCATTGGTTTGCTTTATTTAGTGCCTTTGTTGATAATCAGATAACCATAAAAGTATGTCTTGGCTGTTTGCTGTAGTCTGTCGCTCTACTTCTTCTTCTTTTTTTTTTTTTTTTGTCACTCTATTTCTTGAGCCCTGTGCACGACTGCATTGTCTTGGTTGCTGTGAAAGAAAAAAACCCACTCTCACTTAGAACACTTTTGACAACATTTCTGATCACCAAATATTTGGGTGTTTTTCCCACACCAATTCTCTGTGGACACCCACAATTTCAACTTGGTTCTGATTCTACCCAACTGTGGTTTAGCACAGACCCCATAGGTTAAGGCCTTAGTCCCACAGGATTCCCTCTTGCCCTCTCATGACTTGAGATACCAACTGCAAATCCAGATTGTCTCCTGTTTTTCTGACCAGTGAGCTATAAACCAGAGGTTTTCTTGATCTCCTTGGGGTTCCACAGTTTCTTAAAATGGCTCACAGAACTCAGAAAGCAGTTTATTTACTGGATTAATAGTTTATTACAAAGGAGGGGATACAATTCAGGAAGACCTGATTGGAGATGCACAGGGCAAGGTATGGGGGAAGGGGCACAGAGCTTCCATGTCCTTTGGGTATGCCCCACTCCCAGTACCTCCATATGTTCACCAAGCAGGAAAGCTCTCCGAATGCTACCTCTCAATCCTTCCATACTATAGGATTTTTAGTGGAGGCTTCATATTGTAGACACAATTGATTAAATCATTGATGATTAATTCAATCTCTAGCTCCTTCTCCTTCTCTCCAAGAAGTTCAGGGGTTGGGGCTAAAAGTTCTAACCCTTTAATCACATGGTTTGCTCCCCTGGCAGCCAGGCTTTACTCTAAGGGGATTTCCAAAAGTCCCCTCATTAACAAACTCCAAGTGTGGCTGAAGGGGGCTTTTATGAATAACAAAAACTTCTTGCTTCTTTATTGCTCCTTTCATGTAAGAAATTCCAAGCTGTTTGAGGAGCTCTGTGCCAAGGACGGGAGAAAGAGCAAATATATATTTATTACAAACCACAGTATCAGAGTTGCTGTACCGTTAGTTAGCACTGAAGTCAGATTTGAAATCAATTTAAGTCTTCCAACTTTTTTTTTTTTTCCCTAAGACTGCTCTGGATATCCTAGGTCCTCCTTTGCATTTTCATATGCATTTTAAATAAACTTTTTGAATTCCAGTTAGTGAACATACAGTGTAATAATAGTTTCAGGTTCATGATATAGTGATTCAACGCTTCTGTACAACACTTGGTGCTTATCACAAAGTGCACTCCTTCACCCCATCACCTCTTTCTCCCATTCCCCACCCACCTCCATTCTGATAATCATGTTTGTTCTTTATAACTGAGTCTGTTTCTTGGTTTCCCTCTTTTTTCCTCCTTTGCTTGTTTCTTAAATTCCACATATGAGTCAAATCATATGGTATTGGTCTTTCTCTGATTTTGCTTAGCTCTCTCTAGCTCCATCCAGGTCATTGCAAATATCAGGACCTCATTTTTTTTTAAGGCTGAGTAATAGACCATTTTGGTGTGTCTTCTTTATCCATTCATCAGTTGATGGATACATGGGCTATTTCCATAATTTGGCTATTGTAGATAATGGTGCTATAAACATTAGGGTGCATGTATCCTTTTGAATTAGTATTTTTTTATCCGTATGCATTTTAGAACAACTTGTCAGTTTTTACACATATATAACCTTTTAAATTTTGATCTTGACATGTGTTGCTATTTTGATTTATTAAATCCCTTTTTCTTCCATTATTATTTTGAAATGGCATTTAAAGTTTTTTAAATTAATTTTTTAAAAAGATTTTATTTATTCATGAGAGACAGAGAGAGAGAGAGAGGCAGAGACACAGGCAGAGGGAGAAGCAGGCTCCATGTAGGGAGCCTGATGTGGGACTGGATCCTGGGACTCCAGGATCATGCCGTGGGCCGAAGGCAGGCGCTAAACCACTGAGCCACCCAGGGATCCCATTTGTTTTTTCTTTTAAAGATGGTATTTTTAAGTAATTCTACCCCCAGCAGGGGGCTTGAACTCAATCCTGAGATCAAGAGTTGCATGCTCCTCTGACTGAGCCAGCCAGGTGCCCCTGGCATTTAAAGTTTTGATTGAAGGGTTCATACTGACTTTTAACTAGGGCTCTCTTAGGACAGAAGCTAAAGAATATTCTAGTACATTCACAAAGTATATTGTCATCATAGATTTCAGTTTACATATATTTAAACTTAGGTAGATATGACATTTAGAAGAGTCATTATTATAATTACCCAAGTGCTGTTTCCCTTATAAAAAAACTTTGAAAATCTCCTGAGATTTTTATTAACTATTTTATTTTACATTTTTTTTTTTACATTCTTCTTTTATGTGAAGGAATAGGTCATCTTTTCCCTATACTATCTCTATATCTGGTGACCATCCAAACTGTAAACAAATTTATCACTCCAGGTAAAAAGAAGGGAGAAGGAATTTCAATTAATTCTTATTAAAACTTTCTTTTTTCAATAGGGCGTCATCGTTGTATTGGGGAGAATTTTGCCTATGTTCAGATCAAGACAATTTGGTCCACTATGCTTCGTTTATATGAATTTGATCTCATTGATGGATATTTCCCCACTGTGAATTATACAACCATGATTCATACCCCTGAAAACCCTGTTATCCGATACAAGCGAAGATCAAAATGAAAAAGGCTGCAAGGAACTAATATGTGAAACATCACTGTAAACTGCAAAAGCATTTGAAGAGAATGAAGTTTATGAAACTCTTGGTGTACTCTTTTTTTTTTTTAGTATAAGTTTAAAAGATAGCTAGTTTAACTTATGGTTTTTATATTTTCTTAACCGAATGATTCCAACAAATCTAATGGCATTTCAGATATTTCCTAATAGTTTTATGGTGGCTATTTACTATATATGCTTTATTTAAGGAAATCAAGCTTACTAGTATGAAATTATTTAGGGCAATCTTGGAATTGACAGATTCTAAACACAGTTTCCAGGTATTAACATCAAACATAGCTCTTTGAAAAGTACATCCATGGTATTCACATCTTGAACTACATCTGCAAGTATAAATGCCCAGGGAGATACTTGGAAACCTTAGGTTATTTATTTACTGGGTAATGTTTGTGTGTGTGAGTGAGGATGGGTGGGGTAGGGAATAATCTCACATTTAAAGTCTTGGATAAAAAGGAATCCCATCAATTGTTTCAGTATGGTGATACCCAGCAATGATGGAGCTATGCTGTAGTCCTTTGAAATTTTGATTAGAAGCATTGTCTCCAGGAAACAGAGAGAGATCTGACAATGGCTTAGTAACTATATTTCCTAAAGAACAATTATTAATACTAAATACTGTATATGTATCTTGATCTAATTACTAAATATTACCTATTTATCGACCTGATAAATTTGTATATGGTTCTACATGGTGACATATATATGAAAAGTCCAAAATGAAGTCCTTAAGGAATAACTTTTTTTCTCTTTGGCTCTAGGTGGTCTCCTGGTCCTCTCTAAAATCTAATTAGGGATGTTTCTATTATTAGTTCTGTTTATTAAAACTTAAACTTAGGTTAATGACTTTTTTTTTAAATACAAAAATCAGGGGATTCCTGGGTGGCTCAGCGGTATAGCGCCTGCCTTCGGCCCAGGGCGTGATCCTGGAGTCCCGGGATCGAGTCCTGGGTCGGGCTCCCTGCACGGAGCCTGCTTCTCCCTCTGCCTGTGTCTCTGCCTCTCTCTCTCTCTCTCTCTCCCTCCCATGAATAAATAAATAAAAATCTTAAATAAATACAAAAATCAGCAGGAACTTTAGCTTAATATAAAGGTAATATGAAGTGTAGAGTCTTTGGGAGTAGTGTCACTGGTCACATTGTGTGAAGCCTCTGTTTAAAAATCAACTCAAATTATAACTGGGGACCTGACTATATACCTGTAATTTAACCACATAATCTGTTTTTACTGGATGAGGCCAAAATGTTTTCCCTATGTATAAGGGAAAGACATTAGAGGACTCACGTTAAACTATTTGTGAAGGCAAAAATCTCTGCTGTTAAGAGTTTTTCATATTAAAATTATCTCTGAGAAAAAAATATAGTCTGTATTATTCATTAATTGTAAAGAGGTGTGCTTCAGTGAGTAGAATTCAGGAATCTAGGAACTTGGATGGGAAAAAAAAATCCATCTTTGAACTAATTTAAAACTGTAATTTAGCATTTCCTTTATTTATGAAGCAACAGACTATACTAGTATTAGCAGTACCCATGATTTTGTAAACAAAAATCACAGATTTCCCTTATGTTAAGATGTTGCAGATCTCCTGAAATGTCTTTTACTTCCATCACTACTTTGAAATTATGGTAGTTATTAGATCTACTGCTAGATCTTATTTCTAAAAATGTACTATTTCTAAGTAATTGGTTTCCTTTGCAACCCTATACACATTATGTCTTAAAAGCAATATTCTGAGAAGGGACCTGTAGTTTTTAATGACTGCTAGAGAGGTCATAGCACAAGAAAATTTCAAAACCCGAGTAAGGCTAGTCTGTTTAGTGAATAGTTTGTTTTAGACTTGAATATAATTTTTAACCACTGACTCATTACTGAGAGGCATCGAGTCAGACTGCAGAGTCCTGATGTCATAAGGGGGGGCCGATGGTCACACAGTGGGACACTTGTCCATCCGCTTTCTCCATTTTCACAGCAGAAAGGCTTTGAATGGCAAGTTATGCTAACTAAAAACAACCCTCCCCCCTTCAAATAACTGCTTTAGAATACATTTGTTATTTCTGGAACTCCTCTTATTTGGAACCTAGCTGCTAATATGAAAAAATTAGGTAATCTCTAAGAATGTAACCCTGTTTGTTGGTATAAAAATCACAATGTCCAGTGGTAAGACAAAATTCTTAGCATATAAACATTAAATACTATTCCTCTTGCTGTTTTAGTGTTTCAGGGAGGATTCTGGTTAAGAAATACTGAGATTTATTATTATCTCTGTGAGTTTCCCAATCTGGAATTTGGTGTGGACAGCAAAAATATTGCTTAATTCTGCTGCATTTAGCACTGTGGTTAATAAAATTTAAGATTCTTTCAGTTAAATGATTTTTGCATCATCCTAGTGGGCATGGCTTTGTGAAGGTACTTTTGGACACAAGTAAGACTAATGAAAACATCAATATAGTTTTTAAAGAATACAATATGTAGGTGTAAAGTTAATAGCAAGTAACATAGAAAATGCTTTCTCAAGGGAGGGAGAGAAAAATCCCAATAGTATTTTAAGATTAAGACAACTTTCTAAATCTCGAAGTATACATATTTCAGATAATGAGATAATCTGCACTGTGACGGACTCGATGTTTGTGTCCCCCTCACCTCAAATTCTTCTTTGAAACCCATTCTTCAATTTGTTAGTATTCAGAAGTGGGGGCTTTGGGAGGTGATAAGGTCATGGGGGGAGAAGTCTCATGAATAGGGTTAGTGTCCTTATTAAAGAAGCCTCAGAGATCTCCCTTGTCCCTTCTGCCATGTAATGACAGAGCAAGAAGATGGTAGTCTGTGAACCAGGAAGCAGGCTCTTACCAGACACCCAATCTGTTGGCACCTTGATTTTTGACTTCTCAGCCTCTGGAACTGTAAGAAGTAACTTTCTGTTTTTTGATAAACCATATAGTCTCTGGTATTTTGTTACAGCAGCCTGAATGGACTATGCTCACTTAAAAATGAGAAGTTTAAAAAAAAAAATGAATAAAAGAAGTTTCAAATACAGTGTGGTTAAAATGGTGAAGTCATTTTTATTTCAGTACTTGACAAAATACCCCATAAAATTCAAAACTTCTACCATTATACAAAAATAGGTCTCTACAAGTGATAGTATCTGTCTTCATCACCAGTAGCAAATATATTAGGGCAGAAACATGTAATTCAGTAGCCTTATAAGAAAAGTGCTGGACACCTCAAGCTACACATTCAGCAGTATCATAATGCGCAAAAGTTTAATCTTTTCACCCATTCGATAAATACACAAGTCTTATAATTTAATCATTTAAATTAGCATTCCACAAATATACATGTAATTTAATGATTATTGTGCATGAATACATACACAATGCTAATATGTACAAATTCCAGTTTGTTTTCATGTGCTGGCAAGAGATTTGTATACAATCATAAGCTGTGTTCATATTGGTCCCGCTGAATATCCACAATACAAAAGCACAAAAGAACGGACTTACAAAAGGGATTTTGTTTAAAATCACTGATTCATGTTTCAAAGGATTATCTTCTCATGCCAGCATGAAACTGGGTTGAACCTATGAGAGAAAAACAAGACGTAAAATATTTTAAAATAAATTGCTGCCCTTTGCAGACTAATTAGAACAGGCATACCATGGTGATACTGCAAGTTTGTTTTTAGACTATTGCAATCAAGTGAATAATCAATACAGAGTCAAATTTTTGTTTTCCCATGCAAATAAAAATTATGTTTACACTATGCTATAGTCTATTAATTGTTTATGTAATAGCATTATGTCTAAAATTACAATATACATGCCTTTAACACTTTATTATTAAAAAGTGCTAATCATTATCTAAGCTTATGATCTTTTTGCTGGTAGAGGGTCTTGATGTTGAAGGCTGCTGACCATGTTGGTGGCTGCTGAAGACTAGGGTGGCTGTGGCAATTATTTCATATAAAATAAAAATGATATTTGCTGCGCCAATTGGCTCTTCCTTTCATGAACAATTTCTCTGTAGCATGTGATGCTGTTTGATACCATTTTACTCAGTTTAGAACTTTCAAAACTGGAATCAATCCTCTCAAACTCTATTTTATCAACTAAATTTATGTAATATTATAAATCCTTTGTTATCGTTTCAACAATCTTCACAGCATCTTCACTAAGAACAGATTCTATCTCAAGAGATCACTTTTTTTTTTTTTTTTGCTCTTCCATAAGCAACCCCTCAACCATTAAAAAGTTTCATCATAAGATTGCAGCAATTTAGTCCCATCTTCAGGCTCTACTTTTAGTTGTCCTACTATTTCCACCACAACTGCAGTTACTTCTGCCACAGAAGTCAATACTTCAAAGTCAGGCACCAGGTTTGAAATCAATTTCCAAACTCTTGTTCATGTTGATATTTTGACCTCTTCCCATGAATCACAAATGTTTTTACTGGCATCTAGAATGGTGAATCCTTTCCAGAAGGTTTTTGGTTTACTTTGCTCAGATCTGTCAGGGAAATCTCTATCTATGGGTGCTAGAACCTTACAAAATATACTTTATAAAGTATAAGACTTGAAAATCAAAATTACTCCTCGATCCATGGGCTGCAGAATGGATGTTGTGTTAGCAGGCACGTTGTAAACATTAATCCTGTTGTAAATCAGAGCCCTTGGGTGAGCAGGTGTATTATCAATGAACAGTAATATTCTGAAATCTTTTTTCCTGAACAGATCTCAACAATGGGCTTAAAATACTCAGTACACCATGTTGTAAAAAGATGTGGTGTTCTATCCAGATGTAACACAGGCAGAGCAGATTTACCGTAACTCTTATGGACTCTAGGATTTTTGAAATGGTAAATGAGCACCGGCTTCAACTTAAGTTACCAGCTGCATCAGTCCCCGAGAAGAGAGTCAGCCCATCCTCTGAGACTAGACACTGACTCTTCATTTCCAGCTATGACAGCCCTAGATGGCATCTTCTTCCAAAAGAAGGCTATACTGTCTACATTCAGCATCTATTATTAAGTGTAGCCACCTTCATGAATTATCTTAGCTACATGTTCTGGGTAACTCAGAGCTTCTACATCCGCACTTGTTGCTTCACCTTGCACTTTACGCTATGAAGACTTCTTTCCTTAAAATACATCAGCCAACTTCTGCTTGCTTCAAACTTTCTTCTACAGCTTCCTTAACTCTTTCAGCCTTTATAGAATTGAAGAGAGTTAGGGCCTTGCTCTGGATTAGACTTTGGAATAAGAGAATGTTGTGGTTGGTTTGATATTCTACCCAGACCACTAAAACTTTCTCCCTATCAGCAATAAGGCTGTTTGGCTTTCGTATCATTTGTATGTTCACTGGTGTAGCACTTTTAATTTCCTTCAAGAACTTATCTTTTGCATTTATAGCTTGGCTCTTTGGTGCAATCTTGGCTTTTGACTTGCCTTGCTCACTGATTTTTTTTTTTTAAAGATTTTATTTATTTATTCATGAGAGATACAGAGATAGAAGCACATAGGCAGAGGGAGAAACAGGCTCCTCACAGGGAGCCCAATGTGGGACTCGATCCCCAAACTGGGACCAGATCACGTCCTGAGCCAAAGGCAGACGTCCCACCGCTGAGCCACCCAGGCATCCCATTCCTCACTAAGCTTAATCATTTCTAGCTCTTGATTTTAATAAAGTGAGATGTGTGACTCTTTCATGTGAATACCTAGAGGCCATCGTAGGGTTATTAAACTGGTTTAATTTCAACATTGCTGTGTTTCAGGGAATAGGGAGACTCGAGGAGAGGAAAAGAGAGGCATGGCTAGCTGGTTGGTGGAACAGTCAGAACACATATATTTATTAAGTATGCTGTCTAATATGGGCACTGTTTGTGGTGCCTCCAATACAATTACAATACCAACATCAAAAATCACTGAGCACAGGTCTAATGAAAAAGTCTAAAACATTTGTGAGAGTTACCAAAATGTGACAGAGACATGAAAGTGAGCAAATGTTGTTGGAAAAATGGCACCAAGAGAGGTGCTCAGACACAGGGTTGCGATAAACCTTCAATTTGTAAAAAATGCTTATCTGCAGAGTGCAATAAAGTGAAGGACAATAAAAAACAAGGTATGTCTGTAGTGGTTTCAGATTAGTTTTCTACCTACACCAGATTAACTAGTTCATGAAGGGCAGAAGATTACTATTACCCTTCATTAAAAAAATGCTTTTTGGGGCCCCTAAGTGGCTCAGTTGGTTAGTAGCTTGGGTCTCTATCTTGATCTCAGGGTTGTGAGTTAAAGCCCTGCATGGGGTTCTGTGCTGGGCTGAAGAGCCTATTTTAAAAAAAATAACCAATAAAAAATGCTTTTTATTTTTCTAAAAACGTCTTATTCATACTTGAACTGACTTTTATTTTTTTAGATTTTAGATTTATTTGAAAGAGAGAGCATGTGCACATGAGTGGAGGCAGTAGAGGGAGTGAATCTTCACAGCAGACTCCCCGTTGAGCCCAAAGCCCAATGAGGGGCTTGATCTCATGACCCATGAGATCATGACCTGAGATGAAACCAAGAGTTAGATGCTCAACTGACCAAGCCACCTAGGCACCCCTGAGCTGATTTTTAGAAGAGGTTTTGAGTATGTATTTAAAAGTCACTGTGGCTCTATAGCAAAGTAAAACTAATGTTAAGATTCTCTTTGAAGTACCCAGCAGGTTGAATGTTCTATCCTATACCTCTTGCCTCTTGAAAAATCTTTTGGTCTTTAAAATCTGAGTCTTGTGAAATCTCAAATGCTCAAAACAAAATATAAACCAAACCAAACCATACCAGACAAAGTCCAGCTATGATAATAACAGTTTCATATGACTACAAGTTGCTTGGGTTAGGTGATTTCTTGTCTGAGGAGACAAACTCCTAAAAATAACCTGCTGGGGATCCCTGGGTGGCTCAGCGGTTTGGCGCTTGCTTTCAGCTCACGGCATGATCCTGGAGACCAGGATCTAGTCCCACGTTGGGCTCCCTGCATGGAGTCTGCTTCTCCCTCTGCCTGTGTCTCTGCCTCTCTTTCCCTCTCTCTGTATCTCATGAATAAATAAATTTAAAAAATCTTAAAAAAACCCAAACAACCCTGCTGTTAGTGCTATCTAGTTTGTGAGAATAGTAGGAAAAAAACGGTCTTTCACAAAAGTAAAAACAAAATATAAAAGTAGATTTTAAATTAATTTAAAGCACATTAAATTAAGAAGCACATAAATTAGTGTGCACATAAAGCACATAATTTAAGCACATAAATTAATCTAATGCACTTTAAATTAAGAAGATTCAAACCATTGAATCGAGTGAATTTGAAGGGAGATTGTCCCACAATGAATAAGGAATCCACACATCTATTAAGTACAAATTTTTTTGTGTTTTTGAACAGAGGGGAAAAAAGGTCATACTTATAAAGTCTTTTGAATGGAATAGGTTTCATGGATCATGCATAAAAAGCACCGGGTCCTAGTAGGGATAATGGCTGCATTAAATGCTTAAGATACTTGCTTCCTTCTCTCATCTCCCCACCCCTAATTTGCATGCCAACATATTACGGTTATTGACCAATGAACAATGTGGGGGTGAAGGGTGCTGACCTCTTACACAGTCAAAAATCCATGTACAACTTTTGACTTCCCCAAAACTTAATAGCCTACAGCTAAGAAAGCCTTATAGGTAACAGAGTCCATTAACACATATTTTTATATTATATCTTGTATTCTTACAATAAAGCTAGAGAAAAGAAAACAGTAAGAAAATCATAACACAAAATACATTTACAATACTGTAGTGTATTTAGTGAGAAAAGTCTGTATATAAGTGGCCCTGGTGCAGTTCAAACCTGTGTTGTTCAGGAGCATATACTTAGGAACACGTTCTCCAGCAGACTTGTAAGCCTCAGGACTTTGTACACTGGTGCCTGTTGTGCATTTCATCTAATCAATCCGAGTAGGAAATCTATTTTTTGTGGGAGTGAAATCTGAGGTGATAAATCATTTTTTGAGTTAAATTCCTAAGTCTAACCTGGTAACTCATGAACTAAACTCTAAGATTTGATTATCTAATGAGGAAGGTCAAAAAGTTTCAGAAAGAGAATGGAGAGCTCTGGGTTGGTCCAGCACTACGGGGCTGCTAATAATAATAATAATACATATGGTAAAGCTGAGAGTACCTGACTGTACAGTTCCAAGTCGTCTCTGTAGGGCTTCTAGCCGTGTGATATAATCTGTCAGGGCTCTGTCAGGGTCATAATTCTGAAGCTGAGAACATGCTAATGAACTCGGATTTAAATCAGCTGGAGGGCCTGGGTACCTATGAAATTAAAAATATGAACATGAAGCCAAATTATCCACAAAGCAAGTAATGTAACAACCTGCTTCCACCCTGCCCTCAGAAGATAAATCTGTAACTTGAGTTATGAACATAAACTGGCAAGAAGAGTCAGAATTCACATTTGAACGTTTCTGTACTGTGTGTCTTCGGTTGGTCCATAGGTAGCAAAGTATTTGGCTTTGCAGATATGTAGTTCTTGGTTTGACTATGAACTTCAGTTTTCTAATGTGCAAGGCTGAATGTGGATTAGAGATTCTGAATGTATATAACCCAGAATCAGAGAAGGCTCCAATAATCATTAATTATTGTTATAATTATGTTATTATGTAATATATCTAATATAAATATTAATGCCATCCCTATATTTTCCAGTGATCTTACTAAGAATCAGATACTTAATATTTTTAAATTATTAGGGTTAAAAACTGAAACTAGAGAGCAGAAATGGTAACTTTGCAATATTAGCATGTATGTGGCCATGCTAAAAATAGATGTGTATAATTTGTTAGTTCTTGTCTAGTGATAACACCTGATATGTTCTTCTAGATTCATAAGCATGTTCATAATCATTCTTTTCTTCACTTAGTTGGCTGACATGTCCTGTCAGCTCAGCATTTTGCCCCAGTAGTCTTTCAGTCAATGAGCCTCAATAAGTACTTGGGGACCTAAGCCTAGAAAAGCTAGGCTTAATCTGTACCCTCAAATGTCTGAGCTTGTGATGCGTAAGGCAAAAAAATTTCTAATAAACTCAAAGCAGCTATTAAATCGACATAAAAGTGGCCAATACAATGCTTGTTGCAAAAGTCCTCAAGAAACACTGTGTATGTACAAATGCATCTTATCCTGTAGACTTTAGAGGTTTGTTTTTTTTTTTTTTTCATAATCCCCTGAGACTGTTAATTGTAGTTAATACTTTTCCCAATATCTAACCACAGCATCTACCAAAAGAGATACCTGGTCAGTTCAGTTTCCTATATCCTTGGAAACCAGGTATAAATCCAAAAAGTACTTTTGATTCTGAGCCTTAGAACATATGCAACCCAAAGATACATCTAGTTATTTCGATTCAAAGGAGTCAAAGCCCTAACACTGTACTCCATTCTCTGTTAAAAATTAGTATATGTAACTACTCCAGGCATGCTTATCAAATTCTTACCTATTTTGAAAAGGTAAAGGAGACCTAGGATAGTCCAGCTCTGATCTTGATCGATATGTAGTGTGTCTTGGTTCTCCATAGAGCTCCAGCCCACCAGAAGAATGATAAAATGGGTCAGTCTTTTCAGCACCTAAAGTAGTCCAAAATGGACCACATTGTAAAGGAAAAAAAAATATTAAGCCCTTGAAAAATTTCTACAAAACAGATAAAGGCTCAAAGGACTATAATACTGTATTATACAACACTACCTCCTATTTATACTCAATTTCAGTTATTCTTTCTAAAGAAGAGAAAAAACAATAGAACTGTTAGTTTTCCTTTGAATATAAGTATTTCTGATAATCTGGAACTATACCTCAAAGAAAATAAACTATTTAATTGGAATATTTTCTTTTTAAAAGATCTCTTCCTAGTTATAATTAGAGGTGAAGTGAGGGGTATTTGAGTGTGTGTAGTTTGGGGAAAAAGATGATGTGGATAAAAAATATTACATCACACCATTCTACTTTTATTAGAAAAAACCTGAAATCAAGACTTGCTAACTTACAGCACAGAACTCCTTATGGTATAGATTTCAGCTGTTTCTGTGTAAGGATGCATATTTCAAGGCACTTTGTTTAGGATACCAAATATAT
Organism: Vulpes lagopus; assembly: GCF_018345385.1. Classification (NCBI taxonomy): domain Eukaryota; kingdom Metazoa; phylum Chordata; class Mammalia; order Carnivora; family Canidae; genus Vulpes; species Vulpes lagopus. The sequence goes on along the minus strand of NC_054836.1, from coordinate 17,450,789 downwards.
TTCCTCTTTCTCTGCTTGGTTACTGGTAGAATATGTAAAGGTGGTTTAATACCAATACATAGCTGCATTAATACAGTTATGCTGTGTGCCTGAAACTCTGTATACTCCCCAGCTTCTGAGTTCATCCACATGCCTAAAATGTTGAAATTCGAATGTTTGTTTCCACTTTTAGTGTAGACAGAAGGAACCTTAACTGTTACCATTATATACAACCTATATGTAAACTCAGAAACATATATACTGCTAAATTGTGAAAACTTCAAACCATAAATTCCATAAAACTGAGTAACAGCAATCCTATCTGGAATCAGACTCTTACATGCAGTTCTTAAGGGGTGCTGGCTCTGCCACTTCCTACGGGGTAATCCGGGGGCAGACAAATGATTCCCATGCCTTAGATTTTCTTCTATAAAGTGAGAATAACAGTAGCTGTGCTTTTATCAAAGGATTGGGAGAATACATGAGAATACGTGGAAAAAGCAGGGCTTAGTACAGACTAAGTGGTCCATAAAAATCAGCTCTCTTTACTCTTTAAAAGAGCAAAGTCCCCAGCTCTGTTGGTATAGGGCTCTGGTCTTTGGACAACACAGGTCCCAGAACACATTATTTGGAACATATCACGCAAACAGTAATTTTGAGAGAATCATAAACACAAGAAATCCTATTTTGACTTCACCTGGATTCAGTCCAAAGCCTTCCCTGTTAATATTGATGGAACCAGAACTTGTGACTCGTTGCCATCGTCGAACCAAAAATTTCATTCTAAAAAAGATGCCAAGAAAAATTTCACAGCACATCTATAATGGAAAGAGTATAAATACACATATCCCACAAAATGAAGTCATACATTTGAATATGAACACAGAACAACTTTCAACACAGTCACATGACTGCCTAATCTAAAATCATGCAAATGTTCTCCGGTTTGTGGCAAAATAAACTGGAAGAGAATAGACTGGCTTCCCAAGATGCAGCAGAGGTCTCTTCTGTTGCCAGCAGTAGGTTCTGACTTCAGAAGTTTAGGACACAAAGAAATGAAGGGCAAAAACAGAAAAGAGAAAAGTGGATGGGCAAAGAAAGGATGAGAAATAATCTAAGAGAAAAGAATGGGGTGCATGGGAGATCCCTGGGTGGCTCAGCGGTCTAGTGCCTGCCTTCAGCCCGGGGCATGATCCTGGAGACCCGGGATCGAGTCCCATGTTGGGCTTCCTGCATGGAGCCTGCTTCTCCCTCTGCCTGTGTCTCTGCCTCTCTCTCTCTTTCTCTCTGTGTCCCTCATGTATAAATAAATAAAATCTTAAAAAAAATACTTAAAAAAAAAAAAAAGAATGGGGTGCCTGGGTGGCTCAGTTGGTTAAGCATTTGCCTTCATCTCAGGTCATGATCTCAGAGTCCTGGGGTTGGGCCCTGTTGGGTTCCCTGCTCAGCGGGGAGTCAGCTTCTCCCTCTTCCTGCCCCCTGTTCGTGTTCTCTCTCTCACTTTCTAACAAATAACATCTTTAAAAAAAAAAAAAAAAAAGAAAAAAGTATGGAGATTATCATGCAAATGAGATGGAACGAGAATAAACAGACCTTCACCCTGGCAGTGAGACTAAGCTGGGAAAGCTGGAAAATAAGTGTGGCCATGGGAGCAGGGCCAAAAAACAATAAGGCTTTAAAAGGAATGGGGGTAGGAGTGTTGCAGATCAGCTATAGTGAGGTGCTGCCTCCCCTACCCTGGCCCAAGGAACTTTCTGGAACACAAACTTTGATTTCTTAATTCCAATCAGTTGCAAAGCTCAGTTTTAGGAGGGTGAAAATACAATAAACATATAGGAGGGCAAAAAAGAGGGAGTTAGAATGCAGTCCTTTAATAGCAACTGGCTTTCATGGAACCTTCTCAAATTCTTCCAATAAAATTAATAACTAACTCCTGTGACCTGTCACTTAGTGTCTAAGTTATGAGCATACTGGTTTTTCCCACTAGGAAGTGAGCTGTCTTTAGGGATTTTGGTAAGGTTTGTATTTTTTCTTCATCAATAAGTGCATCTTCTAGCACTTAACCCTATACAGTGTACAAGGTAATGAAAGGAATGGAAGATAAGGAGAAACTGGAACCACCTGACAACAATGTGAAGGAGCAGAGGCAAGGAGGGTCTCAGACCATTAATAAAATAAAATGTGAGCTTCCTTTACAGAGCCCACATGGATGAGACTTGGGAGCCCTGGGTGATTGTCCTAGCTCTACCACTACTGGCTTTGCAATCCTTCTGTGTGCCTCAGTTTCCTCATCTGTGAGATGGTATTCTAAACTAGGTGATCTCAGACAGCCTCTAGTTAAAAAATTCTGTCATATTTTTCAAGGAAAAGACAGGTCAAGGATAAAGGACAAAACCCTCTGAAGACCTAAAATCATCAAATGTGATCTGACAGGAAGAACTTTAAAAACTAAAAATTCTTCTGAGACTGTCTGGTTCCTATATAAATAAAAGGGAGGGGAAGTATGAAGAAGCCCAGGGGCCTGAGTATATATCACCCAGGTGAGAGTTTGGACTCTCCAAACTCTGAGAGCGTTTGGTATGTATCACCTAGGTGAAGTCAGGACTCAGACTCCCTTCAGTGGGGAGTCCTGAGTGGCTCCATTTCAACCACAAACAGAATGAGTACCAGAGTTCCTAGCTTGGAACTACTAGAGGAAGAGTTACAAAAGCACTAGCATAGTCCAATGCCCTAAAGGCTAACCTTCGGTTTGGATGCAGATGTTAGGCCAGGGCTTTGTGTAGCTGAACCCCATGAGTGGGTTATTCTAGCAATGAAGAAAATGAATGTGTAGCCTAAGTAATTTTTCAAAAACATTTTTTTCCCTTTTGTGATTCCTTTTTTTTTATAGGTCTGAGCTAGTTCATGGCCTTATTCAGAGTTAAAAAATAAAACAAAACCAAAACACAATCCAGATGGGATGTGCCAGCTCTGAGTTACTAGCTACCTGCACCTGGGAAGCCCTTTTCATAGGATCTTCATGGTGCAATATAAGGCATCCCTGGCTACAAGAATGAAAGAAAGAAGTCGGCATGTTTTATTGATGATCAATGTCTCATACTACATGAATACAGAGCATACTAGGAAGAGAAAGGAGAGGATTAAAAATCTAAATCCTTTCAGATTCTATTAAAATGCATTTTATTTCCAACACTAGGCAATTACCTAGAAATTGCCATGGACACTCTGACCGCTGACCGAAACCTGGTGAAGCCCCTTGGACGATTGGTGATCACCTCTAGGTCTGTGAAGGCTGGCTGTCCCCCCATCCGGGCCAGCAGAGCCAGGGTGGCATCTTCACATTCCTGGAACCCACCCAGTAATAGCAGCAGGTATTTCTTCTGATAAATGAGAGCTTTCCGAAAACTTTCTGCCCTCAGGTATTTACCATAAATTCTCTATGTTAAAAAAAAAAAAGGGGAAGAACATAAAGACATTATTGAAAAGCCATTCAAATTGTTCTCTAGAGGAAGATAACATAGATTTTATTTTACAAAAGTACTAGTAGTGGAATGGCAGATATCCTACTACTGTTTTCCATTTGATCAGCAAAGTTGAAGGTAAAGATAAGCAACCTTAGATTTTACATTTCTGCCTCTTTAAAAAGACTAAAGTCCATGGAATGTGACTACAAACCTTATACTTAGGTTTGGGGTTTCATTTTGGAGTTTAGGCTCTATTCATCATATTCATTGCAAATATTTTTGTCATTCCATTATTATCTCAGTTTTTTCTCCTCTAACTGCGTAGAGCTACTTTTATTATAATGGTCGCTAATCTTTTTTTTCTTTAAAGTTTTCAATGTTAATGTTCTCTGTCTCTTCAAGAAGTATATATTTATGTTCACTCCATAGTTAAAAGAAATATTCCAAACACGTTTCTTTCTGTTTTGGATTTTATGTTAACGGATTAAAAGCTGTTTTAACTACAGTATTCATTATAGTCAGGAGAAAGGCAGTTCAGAGGGTTTACCACCTTACAGAACATGATGCTCTGGTATTGAATGTAGTAGAGCTTTTGTTGGCAGTAGAAATGAAACTTTCTGTTGGTCTTCAGGGATGAAATGGTGGGAAGCAGGACCGTGAGCTCACGGTGCTGCCAGTACGGCATGCCTTGCCACCAAGTTTTTGTGACCAGCTGGAGGCCTGCACTCATGACGCACATCGAATAGTGAGAGACCTAGAGGCAGCCTGAGCGCCACCTAAATTTCTTTACTCTGTTCAGTTAAGGTTAGTGAGAGATGAAACAAGGCAAGAGGACCAGCCTTGGTACATGTTTAGATGGAAGATGTCTCCTACCTTTATAGCGGCATGCTCTGAATCAGGGCTCAGGTTGTGAAGTAAAGTTTCATTTCTTAGTTCAGCTTTCAGTTTATACACTTCAGCTTCTGCTCTTTTCAAGGATTTTTGGAGAGTCAACTTTTCTCTGTTCCAGATTTCTTTTTCAGAAGCAATGATGGCTTCAATGCTGGCACCACCACTGAATGAAAACCTGGAAGACTGCAGAAACGAGAGCCCACTTACATGAGTTTTAGGAATAAGTCTCTGAAGAAAAATCTAAATAAACACATTAAAGGTATCCCCTATGGGATCTCAGCTTTCCAATCTCAGAGAGGGAGAGTTCAACAGCAATCTCAATTGATAGTAAAGAATATACATTAAGTATATGGTCCTTTGCTTAGTACATTAATTTTAAAACAAAATCTCTATGGAAGCATCACCCAAAAGACAGTGCTTAGATTTTTGCAGAGCTTTAAAATATAAAGTCTAGAGACTTAATAAATGGACCATCTGGGTTCAAATGTAGAGCCTAACCCTGAAACAGCGCCTTGGGGGAGTGCGGAAAAAAAACCCCAGCAGATACAGAGGGAAGTGGATCCATGCAGAAGCTCTGCGGATGTGTTATCCTGTATTTGTCTCAGGAGTCCTTTCTATCTTTATATTATATTCCTATCTTTATATTACAGAAGCTAGCAATTTATTTTGTAGTTTTTAACTGGAAAAAAATTTAAATAAACTGCTAGAATGGTTTATTAGACTGAAATAAATAACTGATAAAATTAACTGATGAGGAACAGTCAGAATTCACATTTGAACATTTCTTAACATGGACCCACTGGTGGTTCCTAGGTAGCAAAGTATCTGGCTTTGGAGATAAGCAGTTCTTGATTGGACTACAGACTTCAGTTTTCTCATGTGCAAGACTGAATGTGGATTAAAGATTCTGAATGTACAGAACCCAGGATCTGGCCCAGAGAAGGCCCCCAATATATGATATCTATTATTGTTATTATCATTATTATTGTCATCTCTCTACCATTTTTCAATGATCTTACTAAGAATCAGATATCTAATATTTTTATATTAGAGCTAAAAATTGAAACTAGAGAGTAGAAATTGTAACTCAGCAATATTTCTAACATGGTCACACTAAAATCAGACGTACATAATCTCTGCCAGCTCCTATCTGTCGATACCGCCTGATTTGTTCTTCTAGCTTCATAACTGTATTTCTCAAATCATTCTTTTCTTCTGTCAGTTGGCTGATATGTCCTGTCAGCTCAGCATTTTGTCTTAGCAGTCTTTCAGTCAACGAGCCACAAGAAGTACCAGGGGACACTAAACCAGGCTAGAAAGAGAAAATGGTACTAAGGTCGTGTAAGCACAAATGTTTATGAACAATGCACATCAACATGTGAGCAGACACTGAGAACACCAGATTTCATGATGAAGTGGTGCTTGAACTGAGTCTCCTGAGTCTGGAGAGTCTGCTTCTCCCTCTCCCTCTCCCTCTGCCCACCTCCTGCTCATGCTCTCTCAAATAAATAAATAAAATCTTAAAAAAAAATTCCTTTGCTAGCAGCGTGCGAAGTACAGTAAATTAGGGAAGATAGATCCTGGTGTCAGTTGGACACATCAGGAAGTCATTACAATAGTTTAGGTGAGAAATACTGGAAGCCTGAATAAAGGCAATGACTAAGGGCACGTGGGATATTTAGGAAGTAAAAGCACAGGACTTCATTACTACTAGGATACACAAGTGAGAGTGAAGGAAGGTAGTCTAGGGTGATTTCCAAATTCCCAAAGTGGGCTCTATCAGGACCAGAAACATGGGTTGGGGACAGAGGAGGAAAAAAAGAAGATGCTCAGTTTAGAATGTGTCTGTGAGGTTCCTAAGGGGTCACTATGAGGCACATTTCCCCAGAGAAAGAGTTCCTGTAGCTAATGGAAAATATAAATCTGGATCACAGGATAGAGGTATAGACTAGAACCACAGACCACTAGAAGATAGAGATCTAAGTGGTGAGATCTTTATCACATTTACTCATTGTAGCCCAAAACCCAGGGTAGTAACTGGCACATAACACATGCCTTATGTAAGTATTTGTTCAATAAATAGGTCTACTGAGAACTCAGGCTATGGGAATAAATGAGCTTTCACAGAGGAAAAAAAATGGATCAGGATAGGAGGAAGAGGAATTCATGAAGGTGACTGATGGAAGAAATATACTGAGAATATACGGTCATAAAATATACTGAGAATATACTGTCACAAAAGGTAAAAAAAGGAGAAGGTTTTTAAGATGAGAGAGGTCAAAAGTATCAAATGCTACAAAAAAGTTAAAAAGACAGGGAATGAAAAGATTCATCAGATTAGTCAACTATGAAGACAATGGTGGCATTCTGTGGGTGGTTTTGAAAGTGGTGAGATAAGCCAGACTTGATTATCATAATCTTGAAACTTAATTATCATAATACAATAAAATGCCACTATAGTTATTCAACAATGATAATGAAAATTAATTTCCCCTCAAATTTTCATTATTGTCTGTTAGGGAAGAACAAATATTAATATTTAAATTAAAAGACAAAATTAAAACTCTTTAGAAAATACAGTGCCAGTTTCAAATGATTCACATAGCTCCATTAAATCTTTGTTATTGATATCTTATAAAGAGTTTTTAAAAGTTTTACCTCTTCCCCTGGCTGGCTGGTTAATTTTTGCAGTTGTAAAATAATTCCATCAATATTTTCCTGAATCCAAATGAAGTCTTCATCATCTGCTGTTTCAAACTGTAGTCTTCAAGGAAAAAGACAAAAAGTCAAAACAGATCTTTCTCAATTAGTGGTGTTGACTAGCACAAACTTGACAGATCAGGTGACACTCTACTTTACTTGTTTTCTCCCTCACACTGAGTATTCATTTTCCAGGGCTTAAGGTGCTGAGATATTTGTTTATAGGCAGAGTTTTGTTAAAGAATACCATCTCCTAATGTGAACATGCAATAACTTTACAATTTCACTGTTCCCTGCCCCGTTGGCTAGCTATTACTGAGGGGTAGGTTTTACCCAGCTTGTGTAGAAGAATGCCATCTTTAAGGGTCAAGAGAAAAAAAAAAAAATCTAACCTATTGGAGGCTTTCTGGGCCAGATGCTGTAGTTTTGAAGCCACACATTGAAGCTTTTGTCTGATCATTTCTAATTCATGATTACAGCCAGTTCCTCCTTCATTCATTTCAATCAGTTTAAGATAGCTTGATTCCTTTGTCTCTCCTTCTATTTTCTGTTGAAGAACCCAATTTCTAGTTCGATCACTGGTTAAACTCCATGTAGTTGGCTAGCAATTTTCAACAGAAAAAGAAAAAGCAGTAAGTATCAATGAACAGCGAATCAACACAATTATGGTTTATACTCCAAATAAGCTTCTATGAATCTCCTTCTTAAATAATTTGTTCATAACTATTTAAGTAATTCAATCCAATAGCAGAAGTGTATGTTCAAAGGGCTGTAGTGCTATCTCAAAAAACATTTTAATACAGTGTCAGTTTACCTCATTAAGATTCTGATAGAGAATTCTTCTACTTTCTCGTTTTTCTTCTCGTTCTAGTTCTTGCTTCTGGAATTCCTGCATAATTCCCTGTAGTCGCTTTCCTTCAAGGTCTAACTTATAAACTTGTTGCCTTTTCTCTTCCAGCTGGCGCTGAAGATCTTCTACTTTGGACTGGAGCTCATGCATTTTTTTCTGTCCTTCAGTGTTGGCCTCTTGTTCTGTCTGCAACGTCTTCCTGTGAACCTGCCTATCCTTTTCCATCTGCTGTCTTGTTTGCAAAGAATCCAGTTTATATTTCTCAGTCTCATTTAACAATTCTACTATGCGACTGTGCTTCTCCTCTAGCTGTTTCTGTAGCTCTTTAAGGAGGTCCTCAGAGGGTAGGGAAGGCCGAGGCTGCCCACTATCATCACTGCTCTGCAGCTGAGCATGCAATTCCCGCTCCCTATCCAGGGTACTACTCATTTCCTGTATTCGAACTTTCTCAGATTCAAGAAGTACTTGAAGCTCTAAGTTTCGACCTCGTTCTTCTGATAACTGGGCATCATGTAGCACTCTTTGTGATTCTATTTTCTCCTGTGATTCATTTAGTAGTTGTTTCTGTTGCTCCAACAGTAGATTTAGCTGGATATTCCTTTGTTTCTGACCCTCAAGTGAAAATTTCAAATCCTTATAGGAGAAAGTTGAATTTAAGAATTTGTTAATATTATTAAAAGTCCTTTGTCAGTATAATTATACTTTATTAATATTAAGATGGTAGTATTTGGTAATAGAACTGGTTATCCAGTTTATGAACTTAAATTTTCAGTGGTTAGAGCATAATTATTTGGACAGCCAGATGATTTTCATCAAAGAATAAAAAAAAAAAAAAGAATATAAACAAAAGACAGGTAAGCTAAATAATACTTTCTCTCCAAATATTAATCATATTTAGTCAAGGAATATGAGGCAGTGTATATTCTTTCTAAAAACAATACCCTTTAAAAATACAAATATTTCCAATATAGTGTGATATGAATTCCTGAAAAGCCTCATGTTGTCCAATGTCACACACTGAAAATAATATGGCTTATGGGGAAAGCAGGTTTAGGGACAAACTACTCAAAACTTACACAAATTTGTAATGATAAAAAACAGTAATCAGTACCCAAGGGGATATCACGTTCCTTAGGTAAAGAGCTTACTATGCTAGGAGGCTACCAAGATGGACATTCAAAAAACCCCAGCAAAACAAAAGTAATAGGGCAGAAATGTCAGCTATGTAGTTTTTTAGCATACAGCTAGTGAGTACCATGTATGGACGGAAGTGGGCACTGTATGTGCAGTACAACCTGCCCTGAGCTGTGAGCTATGCAAAGCTAGGGTGGGCCTCTTTCGAAGACATTTCAGAGTGATAGGACTCATTTTAAATTTTTAAAAATATGGTAGTAAGGGCTCCTGCTGCCAGAGAGGTGTCACTATTCCCTATCCCTAGGGGAAAACAGGAACTAAAACTACTCTGCATTAAACTGAAATGGATGACCCCCCCACCCATCAAATTGTATATGCACAGAACTCAAATTCCCAAAACACACATTGTAGCAGAATAGTCTGTACACACTCCTGTATATAGCACAGCAAAAATGCACCCCACTATTAGCACTTCCTATAGACAACAGAACAGTCTTTCATAGTGGTGAACAACTTACTGACCTCATAAGGAATCTAACATGTCTAAAATCTGATGTTTTAGAAAGAGGAAAGGTCTCCAGACTCTCTCTTCCTCTGTTGTTCCAGATTTTCCACAGGCATTTAAAGAAAAAGATAACAATACCTCAAGTTCTTCTTTATCCCGCTCTTCATTGCGTCCCAGTTTGGCTTTTTCTTTCTCCAAAGCCCACTGGAGCTCTCTGGATTTTTTCTGTTCACTTGCTAATGTGTCATTAAGCAAATGTACTTCATCGGTTTTATCTTTAACTTCCAACCTAAATCAGAGACAATGAACTTTAATAAAATTACTTTGACCAAGTTTATATTGAGAGAAAGAGACAGCTTCCACTAAACAGTGGAAGCATATTATAAACTAGCTAACAGGAAAATATAAGCCATGTACAGATTAAAGATTTTTGACTATGGTTTACTTCAAATTAACTGTTTCTAGTAATGCAACTATTAACTATTATTTAGCACTGTAAATAATTTATTTTTACAAATAACATTAATAAATTTTCCTTTGTCTTTTACTGAAAATGGGTATCACCATCATTCAAAATAAAGAATGACTGTCCTTGTAATGTGTTCTTGGCAAGCAAAATATCTCATTATTTACACCAACAATTTACAAGCATTTTAAAACATTTTGTTTTTATTTATTTATTTATTTATTTATTTATTTATTTATTTATTTATTTATTTATGATAGTCACAGAGAGAGAGAGAGAGGCAGAGACACAGGCAGAGGGAGAAGCAGGCTCCATGCACCGGGAGCCTGACGTGGGATTCGATCCCGGGTCTCCAGGATCGCGCCCTGGGCCAAAGGCAGGCGCCAAACCGCTGCGCCACCCAGGGATCCCAACATTTTGTACGTAGTAGGTAAATGAACCACAAATTCTATCGAGATCACAAATATCAAATTGCTTGATGGTAAAACAGAAGTCAAAATTATGTATCTTATACAACAGTAAGTCTTCAACAGAACTGAACTCACAGCAGGGAATATGCCAATACCTAGTTATGAATTTATTATTTGGAAAAATTTGGAGTTTTTCCTCACCACTGTGGTTTTTCCTATAAATAACAAAGTTTCAGGTTATTTACACATTATGTATAATGTTATGCTTTTATAAGACCTGCACAATGTCTATGACAAAATTAATCCAACTCCTTCACTGATCCAGGCTTATAATAAGGAAGCCTGACACACCTGAACGCCTCTAATTCCTTCAGGTGCTTATGTTGTGCCTTGAGTGTTGTTTCTAGTTCCAGTTTAGTTTGTGCAAGTTCACTCTTCAGTTCAGCAACCACCATTTTCTCAGAACTCAGCTGTTCCTGCAGTTCTGCTGCTCTGTCCTTAATGCTACTGAGCTCAACCTGCATCTCCAGCATCTGAGACTGCTTCTGCTGCATCGTATACTCCAAGAGTTCTAAATGGAAAAGTATGAATACTTGAATTATGACCTGGCAACTCATATTTGGTTTATAAATATTTTATTGAGAACTGATTTTTAATTTAGGAGATTACTGCAAAGCAAATGTGAAAAGATTACAGTCCCAAAGTTGGCAATATTAATACGTATCATGAATACTTTTTCTCATAGTACTAATGGTCAAGATTTCAGAACTATAAATACATAAGGATGATAACAGTTTAACAGAATATATCAATACAAGATGTGAAATAAAAGAATATTCAGGTGTTTATAAGTTGTATACATAAAAATGTGTATTTGCTCATGTAGAATTTAATAGTTTATACTAAAAAATGCCAATGTTGATAGCCACACAAAGCACTTGCAAGAGTTTAGCATGTAACCAGCACTAGAGTGATCAGCACGGCTTGCTGGTTTTGTTTAGCTCCCTACACACACAGTCCCTAGGAACTTTACTGTCATAGAAGTTTAGATCAGTTTATTCTTTAAGCGCCAACCAAAGCCCTGCTACAGGTCTGTTACAATGAAAACAAATGAAAATATTTAAACTTCTAAGTACAATAAATGAAAAAAATGTTACAAAATATGCATTAGGATCTCATTTGCAAAAAACATAAATTGTATACTACAGCATTAACAAAGGTCTGCAGACAGATGTATTTACCTGGGTGAGGGTGATTTTTCCTCTACTTTTTTGTTTTTCCATTCTACCTTAATGTATTTTCAACTGAAAAAATTTTTATCAAAGTTCATTGCTTTATATTACAATTCATATTACTGATGTTAGGAGGCAGGAATAACATTGGTTTTAGAAAATAGTCAATCTAGTTTTAAGCTTTTGTTTTTTTTAGATTTATTTATTTTAGAGAGAGAGAGAGAGAGAGAGAGCGCACAAACATAAAGGGCAGAGGGAGAAGGAGAGAATCCCAAGCAGATTGCCCTGAGTGCAGAACCTGACATGGTGCTCGATCTCAGGACCTTCAGATCACAACCTGAGTTGAAACCAAGAGATGGATACATAGCTGACTTTGCCACTCAGGTGCCCCTATTAGTTTAAACTTTTAAAACTATTTCTTAGAAGAAGCTAAGGATCTACAAATATAAATATGTACCTACATATTAAGTTTTCCATGGGGTTCTATTTAACTTAAATAATAATAAAGTAAAATAATACTAATCAATTCTCTAAAAATAATCTTATATTTATATATTTGTGATCTGATGAAAATGAGACTGTACTTTAATTCCTACTGATTTCCATTTGCAACTTAATTTACTATAACAGACATCCCTACAAAAAAGTAGGGAAAGTACATGAACAAGCATACCACAAAAGCAAAAATCCAGCTAGTTTATAATTAGTTTGGCATTACAAAATAAAAGTGAAATATTCTGTGACTCAGCAATTCTACCCCTGGGGTATATATACCCAGAAAACTCATGTATGTATGCAGCATGTGCAGAATAGCATAGGTTGTAAGAGCTAAAAATAAATAAATTAATTAATTAATTAAAAAAAAAGAAACAATCTAAATATTCAATCACAGAATGGATATATAAATTGTGGAAATTCTACACAGTAACAAAAACAAACTGGAGATAAATGCAGTAACTTAGAAAAATATTATAGAGACGTAAAAGAAGCAAGATAAAACATATATAGAATAATAAAGTTCAAAAGCAGGAAAACTGTAAAAGCTTATATGGTTTAGGAATATACAAATAAAACTAAAGAAAAATCAGGATAATAGTTACCTCTACGTTACTACAGAGGAGTGTGTTTGGGAAGGAGCCTCTGAGGTACTTGACATGGGTGAAGTTTCCATAGATATTCATTTAAAGATTTGTTATTCTATATATTTTTGCATCTTGCACTTTTCTTTATGTATATTATAGTTTACAAATAATCCATAAGAAAAGGATTAAAAAAGAAAGTTACTCTCATTGTGGATTTCTTTTTCTTTTAGATAGTTAACAAAGAACTTCAAAACAAAAAAGGGTAATGAAAAAAAGAAAGGTAATGAACTTAATGGGCTTGTTTTAAACACCCTGATCAAAGCAATGGCTGTTCTTTTTAAATTAAACATATTCGTTTAAAAGCCAATTGGACAATCTCTTAATTCCCAGAGTAATTAATGTAGATTATTTCCATGATATCAGAATAAGAAGAAAATGTGACTATAAGGAAATGTGTTTTTAAATGAGTAACAATACGAAGAAGGGAAACAGTGAAATATTTCAACCTATTTGCTGCTACCATGTGAACTTGACATACAGCATACCTTGGTTTGGTTGATCATTCTCTTGTTCTCTTTTCAGAGTCATTTTCCTACCATTCATCTGAGCATGCAGTGCTTGAATTTCAGATAACAAACTCCTTCTATCTGCTTTCTGGAGGCATTCCATAGCTGCTTGATATTCAATACTCTACAATAACGCAAAATAAAAAAATCAAGTGAAGAAGAGTGTCGTAAAGACAGTAATATTAACAACCAGGAAGTCTGGGGAAAAAAATGGAACACATGCTAAAATTTTGGAAAGACACTAATTTTCACTTCCTGTTCATTAGGAACAGGAACTTTTAAATTATTCATTAAACAGTTCATTAAAATGAACTCAAACAGTTCATTAGCAACTTTTTAATTATTAATCTTCACATATACTTTGAAAAACTTCAAACATAAAATAAGAATAATAACAAACACTCATGTACATAGCTTACAAAATAGCACCTGTACAGCTAAAGCCCTCTCTATACAACTCCCTGAGCACTTCCTCTGCAGCACCTGCTTCAGAAATACTAAAATTCTAAGTCTGGTGTTATTTTCATGCACTCTATATATTATGTACACAAATGTATCCTCAGCAATATACAGTATAGTTTTGCATGTTTTAAAATTTTATATAAATGGCATCATATGGTATATTCACCTTTGCATGATTTGCTTTTCACTTACGGAATTTAAGTGAATTTCATCATGTTGCTGAACCATCTGGGTTGACACACATAGCTCTATTTCACAATCATTTTCAATGTTATATAGTATTTGATAGTATGAAGTATACAGTACAGCTTGAATATCTTTTCATATATTTATTGGATATATTTTTGGGCACATATATATAGAATTTGTCCATTTTTCCAGAGGTTGTTTTATTCTCATTGGATATCTGGTCAGTGGTTTCCTTTTCTTACGATGTCTTTGTATGATTTAAGAATCAGAGCAATAGGGATCCCTGGGTGGCACAGCGGTTTAGCGCCTGCCTTTGCCCGAGGGTGCGATCCTGGAGACCCAGGATCGAATCCCACGTCAGGCTCCCGGTGCATGGAGCCTGCTTCTCCCTCTGCCTATGTCTCTGCCTCTCTGACTATCATAAATTAAAAAAAAAAAAAAATAAGAATCAGAGCAATAATGGGTTGCCTGGGTGGCTCAGTCAGTTAAGTAGCCGACTCTTGATTTTGCTTGAGATCATGATCTCAGGGTCTCGAGACTGAGCTACTTGTCAGGCTCCACGTTCAGCAGGGAGTCTGCTTCAGACTCTCTCTCCCTGCCCTTCCCTCTGCTCTTATGTGATTTTTTTCTCCTCTTTCTTAAATAAATAAATCTTAAAAAAAAAAAAATCAGAGCAACACTGGCCTCATAGAATGGGCTGGGAAGTGTTCCCTTCTCTCCTTAATTTTAAAAGAGTTTGTAAAGGACTGGTATCAATTCCTTAATCATTTGGTAGAATTCATCAGTGAAGCCATCTGATCGATCATAGGCTTTTCTTGTGTGAGATATTTTAAAATTACTAATTTAACTCTTTGTGATGAGTCTATTTAGAGTTTCTATTTTCTGAGTAAGTTTTGATAGTTTGTATATTTTTAAGAAATGTGTTCATTTAATGCTATGAAAGTAATTATTTTTAAAAATTACATTTTGTTAAGAAATTAGATTTTTACATTTTGATCTTATATCCAGCAGCATTACCAAACTTACTTATTAATTCTAAAATTATATGTGTATACATTCTTTTTAGTTTTCTATGTAAGTGGATGGGTTTTCTCACCCCTCACCCTATCTATCTTATTTTTCTTGCTTTGCTTTGTTAGCTAGATCTTTAGGACAAGGTTGAAGAAGCTAGTCAAGTTAAGAATATTTTTAATATTTAACTATCAGATATAATGGTTATTTTAGGTTTCTTTATTTTTAAGATTTTATTTATTTATTCATGACAGAGAGAGAGAGAGAGAGAGAGAGAGAGAGAGAGAGGCAGAGACACAGGCAGAGGGAGAAGCAGGCTCCATGCACCGGAGCCTGACGTGGGATTCGATCCCGGGTCTCCAGGATCGCGCCCTGGGCCAAAGGCAGGCGCCAAACCGCTGCGCCACCCAGGGATCCCAACATTTTGTACGTAGTAGGTAAATGAACCACAAATTCTATCGAGATCACAAATATCAAATTGCTTGATGGTAAAACAGAAGTCAAAATTATGTATCTTATACAACAGTAAGTCTTCAACAGAACTGAACTCACAGCAGGGAATATGCCAATACCTAGTTATGAATTTATTATTTGGAAAAATTTGGAGTTTTTCCTCACCACTGTGGTTTTTCCTATAAATAACAAAGTTTCAGGTTATTTACACATTATGTATAATGTTATGCTTTTATAAGACCTGCACAATGTCTATGACAAAATTAATCCAACTCCTTCACTGATCCAGGCTTATAATAAGGAAGCCTGACACACCTGAACGCCTCTAATTCCTTCAGGTGCTTATGTTGTGCCTTGAGTGTTGTTTCTAGTTCCAGTTTAGTTTGTGCAAGTTCACTCTTCAGTTCAGCAACCACCATTTTCTCAGAACTCAGCTGTTCCTGCAGTTCTGCTGCTCTGTCCTTAATGCTACTGAGCTCAACCTGCATCTCCAGCATCTGAGACTGCTTCTGCTGCATCGTATACTCCAAGAGTTCTAAATGGAAAAGTATGAATACTTGAATTATGACCTGGCAACTCATATTTGGTTTATAAATATTTTATTGAGAACTGATTTTTAATTTAGGAGATTACCGCAAAGCAAATGTGAAAAGATTACAGTCCCAAAGTTGGCAATATTAATACGTATCATGAATACTTTTTCTCATAGTACTAATGGTCAAGATTTCAGAACTATAAATACATAAGGATGATAACAGTTTAACAGAATATATCAATACAAGATGTGAAATAAAAGAATATTCAGGTGTTTATAAGTTGTATACATAAAAATGTGTATTTGCTCATGTAGAATTTAATAGTTTATACTAAAAAATGCCAATGTTGATAGCCACACAAAGCACTTGCAAGAGTTTAGCATGTAACCAGCACTAGAGTGATCAGCACGGCTTGCTGGTTTTGTTTAGCTCCCTACACACACAGTCCCTAGGAACTTTACTGTCATAGAAGTTTAGATCAGTTTATTCTTTAAGCGCCAACCAAAGCCCTGCTACAGGTCTGTTACAATGAAAACAAATGAAAATATTTAAACTTCTAAGTACAATAAATGAAAAAAATGTTACAAAATATGCACTAGGATCTCATTTGCAAAAAACATAAATTGTATACTACAGCATTAACAAAGGTCTGCAGATAGATGTATTTACCTGGGTGAGGGTGATTTTTCCTCTACTTTTTTGTTTTTCCATTCTACCTTAATGTATTTTCAACTGAAAAAATTTTTATCAAAGTTCATTGCTTTATATTACAATTCATATTACTGATGTTAGGAGGCAGGAATAACATTGGTTTTAGAAAATAGTCAATCTAGTTTTAAGCTTTTGTTTTTTTTTAGATTTATTTATTTTAGAGAGAGAGAGAGAGAGAGAGAGAGCGCACAAACATAAAGGGCAGAGGGAGAAGGAGAGAATCCCAAGCAGATTGCCCTGAGTGCAGAACCTGACATGGTGCTCGATCTCAGGACCTTCAGATCACAACCTGAGTTGAAACCAAGAGATGGATGCATAGCTGACTTTGCCACTCAGGTGCCCCTATTAGTTTAAACTTTTAAAACTATTTCTTAGAAGAAGCTAAGGATCTACAAATATAAATATGTACCTACATATTAAGTTTTCCATGGGGTTCTATTTAACTTAAATAATAATAAAGTAAAATAATACTAATCAATTCTCTAAAAATAATCTTATATTTATATATTTGTGATCTGATGAAAATGAGACTGTACTTTAATTCCTACTGATTTCCATTTGCAACTTAATTTACTATAACAGACATCCCTACAAAAAAGTAGGGAAAGTACATGAACAAGCATACCACAAAAGCAAAAATCCAGCTAGTTTATAATTAGTTTGGCATTACAAAATAAAAGTGAAATATTCTGTGACTCAGCAATTCTACCCCTGGGGTATATATACCCAGAAAACTCATGTATGTATGCAGCATGTGCAGAATAGCATAGGTTGTAAGAGCTAAAAATAAATAAATTAATTAATTAATTAAAAAAAAAGAAACAATCTAAATATTCAATCACAGAATGGATATATAAATTGTGGAAATTCTACACAGTAACAAAAACAAACTGGAGATAAATGCAGTAACTTAGAAAAATATTATAGAGACGTAAAAGAAGCAAGATAAAACATATATAGAATAATAAAGTTCAAAAGCAGGAAAACTGTAAAAGCTTATATGGTTTAGGAATATACAAATAAAACTAAAGAAAAATCAGGATAATAGTTACCTCTACGTTACTACAGAGGAGTGTGTTTGGGAAGGAGCCTCTGAGGTACTTGGCATGGGTGAAGTTTCCATAGATATTCATTTAAAGATTTGTTATTCTATATATTTTTGCATCTTGCACTTTTCTTTATGTATATTATAGTTTACAAATAATCCATAAGAAAAGGATTAAAAAAGAAATAGTTACTCTCATTGTGGATTTCTTTTTCTTTTAGATAGTTAACAAAGAACTTCAAAACAAAAAAGGGTAATGAAAAAAAGAAAGGTAATGAACTTAATGGGCTTGTTTTAAACACCCTGATCAAAGCAATGGCTGTTCTTTTTAAATTAAATATATTCGTTTAAAAGCCAATTGGACAATCTCTTAATTCCCAGAGTAATTAATGTAGATTATTTCCATGATATCAGAATAAGAAGAAAATGTGACTATAAGGAAATGTGTTTTTAAATGAGTAACAATACGAAGAAGGGAAACAGTGAAATATTTCAACCTATTTGCTGCTACCATGTGAACTTGACATACAGCATACCTTGGTTTGGTTGATCATTCTCTTGTTCTCTTTTCAGAGTCATTTTCCTACCATTCATCTGAGCATGCAGTGCTTGAATTTCAGATAACAAACTCCTTCTATCTGCTTTCTGGAGGCATTCCATAGCTGCTTGATATTCAATACTCTACAATAACGCAAAATAAAAAAATCAAGTGAAGAAGAGTGTCGTAAAGACAGTAATATTAACAACCAGGAAGTCTGGGGAAAAAAATGGAACACATGCTAAAATTTTGGAAAGACACTAATTTTCACTTCCTGTTCATTAGGAACAGGAACTTTTAAATTATTCATTAAACAGTTCATTAAAATGAACTCAAACAGTTCATTAGCAACTTTTTAATTATTAATCTTCACATATACTTTGAAAAACTTCAAACATAAAATAAGAATAATAACAAACACTCATGTACATAGCTTACAAAATAGCACCTGTACAGCTAAAGCCCTCTCTATACAACTCCCTGAGCACTTCCTCTGCAGCACCTGCTTCAGAAATACTCAAATTCTAAGTCTGGTGTTATTTTCATGCACTCTATATATTATGTACACAAATGTATCCTCAGCAATATACAGTATAGTTTTGCATGTTTTAAAATTTTATATAAATGGCATCATATGGTATATTCACCTTTGCATGATTTGCCTTTTTCACTTACGGAATTTAAGTGAATTTCATCATGTTGCTGAACCATCTGGGTTGACACACATAGCTCTATTTCACAATCATTTTCAATGTTATATAGTATTTGATAGTATGAAGTATACAGTACAGCTTGAATATCTTTTCATATATTTATTGGATATATTTTTGGGCACATATATATAGAATTTGTCCATTTTTCCAGAGGTTGTTTTATTCTCATTGGATATCTGGTCAGTGGTTTCCTTTTCTTACGATGTCTTTGTATGATTTAAGAATCAGAGCAATAGGGATCCCTGGGTGGCACAGCGGTTTAGCGCCTGCCTTTGCCCGAGGGTGCGATCCTGGAGACCCAGGATCGAATCCCACGTCAGGCTCCCGGTGCATGGAGCCTGCTTCTCCCTCTGCCTATGTCTTTGCCTCTCTCTCTGTGTGACTATCATAAATTAAAAAAAAAAAAAAAAAAGAATCAGAGCAATAATGGGTTGCCTGGGTGGCTCAGTCAGTTAAGTAGCCGACTCTTGATTTTGCTTGAGATCATGATCTCAGGGTCTCGAGACTGAGCTACTTGTCAGGCTCCACGTTCAGCAGGGAGTCTGCTTGAGACTCTCTCTCCCTGCCCTTCCCTCTGCTCTTATGTGATTTTTTTCTCCTCTTTCTTAAATAAATAAATCTTAAAAAAAAAAAAATCAGAGCAACACTGGCCTCATAGAATGGGCTGGGAAGTGTTCCCTTCTCTCCTTAATTTTAAAAGAGTTTGTAAAGGACTGGTATCAATTCCTTAATCATTTGGTAGAATTCATCAGTGAAGCCATCTGATCGATCATAGGCTTTTCTTGTGTGAGATATTTTAAAATTACTAATTTAACTCTTTGTGATGAGTCTATTTAGAGTTTCTATTTTTCTGAGTAAGTTTTGATAGTTTGTATATTTTTAAGAAATGTGTTCATTTAATGCTATGAAAGTAATTATTTTTAAAAATTACATTTTGTTAAGAAATTAGATTTTTACATTTTGATCTTATATCCAGCAGCATTACCAAACTTACTTATTAATTCTAAAATTATATGTGTATACATTCTTTTTAGTTTTCTATGTAAGTGGATGGGTTTTCTCACCCCTCACCCTATCTATCTTATTTTTCTTGCTTTGCTTTGTTAGCTAGATCTTTAGGACAAGGTTGAAGAAGCTAGTCAAGTTAAGAATATTTTTAATATTTAACTATCAGATATAATGGTTATTTTAGGTTTCTTTATTTTTAAGATTTTATTTATTTATTCATGACAGAGAGAGAGAGAGAGAGAGAGAGAGAGAGAGAGGCAGAGACACAGGCAGAGGGAGAAGCAGGCTCCATGCAGGGAGCCTGTCATGGGACTTGATCCTGGGTCTCCAGGATCACGCCAGGCTGAAGGCAGCGCTAAACCGCTGGGCCACAGGGGCTGCCCTGGTTATTGTAGGTTTCTGTTAAATAGACCCTTATGTAGTTCAAGAAATTTTTTTATTTTTAGCTTGTTCTTTGTTTTAAGGTATTTTAAAGTATAAAATTCTCATTTAATTTGCTGTGTCTCTTGAAATGATCACTGGTTTTATTTTCTCTTTTTTAAAGTAATAAGTCACATGAGTTATTTTTAATGGTATGCCACCTTTGCATTCCTGGATAAGTTTAAGGTGATTGTGTCTCTAAAAAATATACATTGGTGGATTTGATTTAATATTTTGTTTAGGATTTCTGCATCTATGTTCATAAATAAAATAGGCCCAGGACGCCTGAGTAGCTCAGTGGTTGAGTGTCTGCCTTCAACACAGGATATGATCCTGGAGTCCTAGGATTAAGTCCCACATTGAGCTCCCTGCATGGAGCCTGTCTCTCCTTCTGCCTCTGCCTCTGCCTGTGTATTTGCCTCTCTCCCTGTGTTTTTCATGAATAAATAAGTAAAATCTTAAAAAACAATAATAATAAAATAGGCCCACAGGTTTTTTTCCTTGTATTATCTTTGTCTGATTTTGGTAACAGGGTTATAATAGCCTCTTAAAAAAACACAAGGCATTCCCCCAGTCATCCAACAATGGGAAGTGTATGTTTAAGATTAAAATTAGTTATTCCTTGAATGTATGCTACACTTCACCTGTAAAACCATTTGAGCTTGGTGTAATTCCTGTGGGTAGCAGGAACAATTTTTTAAATTGTTTTTTATTTCCTATTTTGACATAATTTCAGACCTACAGAAAAGCTCCAAAATTGTGCAAGGAATCCCCATATATTCTTCATCCAAATTCTCTAAATGTTAACTACATTTGCTTTACTACTCTCTCTGCATATACCTGTGTATGTATCTACACACATATGTACATTATTTTTCTTTTCCAAAATGTATGAAGATAAGTTGCAGACAGATGCTCCTTTACTCCCCAAAATTACAGTATTTCCTAAAAACAAGAACATTCCAAACCACAGTACAATTATCAAAAGCAGAAATTAACTTAGTATCATACTATTATTTATTTTTTTCATACTATTATTTAATGTACAAAACTTATTTATATTTTGTCAAATTTTCCTAATAACAAATGGGGGGAAAAGTAGTATTTGTATGTCTTTGTCTTTTGTGACCTTGAATTTTTGAGGACTACAGGCTATTTTGTAGTCTGATTCTCAATTTTAAAAAACTTTTTATTTTGAAATAATTTAAGACAAAGTTCCCATGTATCCTTCAGCCAATATTCTCTGATGATCACATCTTACATAACTTAGTACATTATCAAACCTAGATTTAGACATTGGTATAATTCTATTTAAGTTACAGGTCCTACTGAGATTTCGTTTAATCTTTTATTTTTTATTTCCTACTGAGATTTCATTAGTTTTTATATGCACTCATTCATTTCCTGGTATATAGTACTATGAAATTTTATCACATGTATAGGTCTGAGTCACTACCACCACAATCAGGATACAGAATTGTTTAATCACCACAAAGAAACTCCTTTGTAGTTACATCCTTTCCCAATCATAACCCCTGATAATCAATGATCTGTTCACTATCACTATAATTTTGTCATTTCAAATATTACATAAGATGTCTACAGTATCAATAGTCTGTTCTTTTTAAATTGCTAAGTAGCACTGCATTATATGGATGTACTTCAATTTGCTCATCCATTCACCTGTCAAAGGACACTGGGTTGTTTCTAGTTTGGAGTATTACAAATAAAACTGATAAGAATATTCTTGTACAAATTTTTATGGAGACATAGTTTTCATTTCTCATAGATACCTATAAGTGTGACTTCTAGGTCATATAGTAAGTATATATTTAACTTTGTAAGAAACTGCCAGATCATTTTCCAGAGTGACTCATTTTACATTCCTATGAGCAATGTATTACAGATGCAATTTCTCTGCATTCTCACCAGTACTTGGTATTTTCCCTCATTTTTATTTAGGCCATTCTGATAGATGTACAGTGGCCTCAATTTGCTTTGGCCTAATATATGCTTGTGAGCAGATTTTAGTTATGCACAAAAGTGAGGTAGTGTATTTCATATAAGGAGGTACATGGTGTCTGGTTTGTTCTATTACTGGTGATATTAATTCTGATCACTTGGTTAAAGGTGGTATCTGTCAGGTTTTCCATAGTACAGTCATTGCTTTTCCTCTATAATTAAAAAAAGATATCCTGAGGATTTGAGACCATGTAAACATACTTTTCTGAAATATTTTTCTACTAGTTTTAGACTCATGGCTGATTATTGCTTGAGTTATTACTATAATGTTTAATAAAGGGTGATCTATATTATTTCTTCTATACACTATCTGAAATTCGATTTAAGAAAGAATTTTTATCCATTTGTTTATATTAGTATGAATTCATGAGTTATTTTACTCTTTAGTTTACAATCTCTCTATCATTATTTAGTTTGATGTTCCAATTGTTCTTAACGTGGACATTGGGAACTCCTTCAAGCAGGCTTCTGTGATCTTTTGACATTTCTGCTTCATTCTTTGAGCAATCCCTTATCAGCAAATCAAGATATTACAGGTTCATTTTGCATGTCCCTCTGCTCCAACTCTGGAATCAGCCATTACTTCCTAGTTCCTTTTAATGCAAAATGTAGTTGAAAATGAAGATCTGGGCACTAAGTGTTGTTAGTAGTTTTTTAACTATTTGTTTTGTTTTGTTTTGTTTTTTTTTAATTTTTATTTATTTATGATAGTCACAGAGAGAGAGAGAGAGGCAGAGACACAGGCAGAGGGAGAAGCAGGCTCCATGCACCGGGAGCCTGACGTGGGATTCGATCCCGGGTCTCCAGGATCGCGCCCTGGGCCAAAGGCAGGCGCCAAACCGCTGCGCCACCCAGGGATCCCTGTTTTGTTTTTTACTAGCTGTAGGTTTTTTCAGGTTTTCCATTTCTTCCAGAATGAGTTTTGAGAAGAGATTATTTTTGTGGAAAATTTGTCCATTTTACTCAATTTTTTGAATTGATATAAAATTATTCACTATATTCTAATATTTTATATCTCAGTTAACCTTTCATTATGATCTTATTTTCATTTTTAACTTTTATAAAAATGTGCTTTACCTTTCTCCTTAACCAATTCTCCAGAAAAGTTTCTTATTAACCTTTCAAAGAAGAAACTTTTAAGGTTTTTATCCTCTCTATTGTACCAATGTATACATTTCACCAGCTTCATTTTTATTACAGTAGAACTCATTATTTGTGGATTACGTATCTACAAATCTGCCTATTCACTAAAATTTATCTGCAACCCAAAATCAGTACTTGTGGTGCTTTTACAGTCATTTGTAAACATGCAAAGAGGGGCAAAATATTAAAACTGTCAGCTGTGCATGTATGTAGCTGAAGCTGAACTAGGTGACATAATGCCATTTTCTTTCATCTCTTATACTGCAAACAAGTGTCCATCTATTTTTGCCATCTATTTAGCGCTGTGGGTTGTTGTTGTTGGTTGTTTTTGTTTTTTTGTCCTTTTATGCTTTTTATTGGTGACTTTGCTATTTAGAATGGTTCCCTAGCACAATGATGAACTACCTAGATCACAAGAAGGCTGTATTCTATGCAGAGAATACATGTGATGAGCTTTGTTTAGGCATGAATTATGTAGTGCTTTTGGCCATGGGTTCAATATTAATGAATCAGCAATACCTGGTAAATAAGGTGTCTTTAAGCAGGAACACACAAAATTATGTATTGACTGACAAATGTCATGATCAGGGGCTCATAGGATCCTACCCATTATATTTTCTCTAGAAGCAATGGCTCAGTATTCACAGCAATTGTACATAATCTAACCACTGCAGAGAATGAGAACTGACCTTGGTTTACTACTTCTACTTTACTTGAGCTTATTCTGTTGTTCTTTTCTAACTTCCTAAGTTGGATAAATAGCTCATTAATTTCTAGTCTTGTTTATTTTCTAACATAAGATTAAACATTTAAGGT